>NC_046659.1:78029061-78035954 GCF_010883055.1 Belonocnema kinseyi | reverse complement strand
CCCCACCAGGATCTCACTTGATTCCTCTCGACTGGCACACAGTCTCCATCACCGTGCCCACAACTGGGCCACCCACCACTTTATCTTAAGCCTAAAACTCCCAATATCCATACGGCTAGAATAAGACGTGGGGCCTGAGAGAAAAGTTAACACACTTTTCATCCCATCTTCTGCTCTACACACTCCCCTTATAAACAGCCCCCCCCTCTGCTTAGGGTACGCGTTACTCTCAACGATAAAAATCTCCTCACTTCTGGGAGTGAATAAACACCCAGTGGCGCCCATGACACAACTAACTCCGACAAGGACTCGAAAGTCCTGTAACCTGGAGTGTGACTCACAGGAGCAACACCCCTTTGGTATCAATCTCCAAAATCAAGGGGACTCCTCTTTAAATAATTCTCCCCACCTCCTCGGAGTTAGATCTTTTGGTGAAGCTGCACTTGCAATTACTATGGCCACCTCTACAGGAAATCCATCCCTTTTTGACAATCAAGGCCCTGTGGGTAATCCACGCCTTGAACAATATACAGGCTCTGTGGGAAATCACCCCCTTATAAATGTTCAATACCCAGCAGGAAATCGATCCCTTTTGGACAACCATGCCCTGCTGGTAATCCACGCATAGAACAAAATCCAGGCCCCGTGGGAAACAACCCCCTTATAAATGTCCAATACCCAGCAGGAAATCCGCCCCTTGGACAAAAATCGAGGCCCTGTGGGAAACCTTCCCCTTTTTATGCCCCCCCCCGCTAAAAATCACGGGTATGTTAATCAGGCACCCTACCTAAATCTACAAGCATTGCAGGCAATTCTAAATGCCCTCCCTATTTCCCCACGCCCCCTTCCAGAGTTCCAGGGTCGTGATTACGAAGACCCCACTATCTTCCTAAATCAAATAAAAAAAGATTTTCACAACCGGGGAACTCCAGCCGAACAACGGAATACCCTAGTAGCCCAATCTCTAAAAGATACTGCCACGAGATGGTGGGAAATTTACCGCGTCTCCCCTTTGAATGGGCCCGTTTCAGGGAACTATTCTTACAAAAATGCACATCACTCAGATCTGCCCTGCACACCCCCGCAAAAATAACCGCGTTGTCACACGAAAGAGTGCCGCCACTGCCGCTCCAAGAGAGTGGGATTTCCCATTGAAGAGTAGCCCCGTAACTACTCGGAAACCCACACCCATCGCTACCTCAATGCGAGACCTCCAAACCGACCCACGCATTGAGAAAAAATCGAGGCCCCCAATGGATACCCCTGATATCCAGGCCTCAAGAAACCATAGGCCCCCCATGGGTACTCCTGATATCCAGGCCTCAACAAACCATAGGCCCCCAATGGATACCCCTGATATCCAGTACGACCAAAATGAGGATTTCTTCCTCAAAAATCCCACACCACTGCCTCGTTAGGCACTCAAGACCCTCTGGTTGATTCTGACCGTCAAGGGGCCAAGACAGATTTGTTAATCAAGTTCTTGCAAGTCCCTCCAGCTTAGAAATGTCGTAGAGGGCGGCCTATAAAAAGGCCCGAAATCGATCCGTTGATCCAGAATCTCGACAAAGACCCTCCGGTCCAGAAGCGCCATCGAGGGCGGCCACGAAAAAGGCCCCAGACCAATTAAGACCATCCGGAGCAGGAACTCCGTCGAGGGCGGCCACCAAATCCGCCGCAGGATGCTGACGCTAGGGAGGAGAGCGAAGCGAACAGGATGTCTGATTCCTTGTCACCAAGAAGACGTTATAATCTCCGACCTCGGCGTTAGATATATTGTGAATATATATATATAGTTTTTAGTCTTAAGTTTTTCTACCTGTATAGATGTAAGTATTTTTCGCTTTAGTATTTAAATGCAATTTCTGTAATTTATCTTATTTTGCAAAACGATGTTAGCACGCCTCAGGTGACGAAAGACCCTGTGGATTGATGTCCGCTAAATTATATTCATGGTTGTAAATAATATTTGTAACCATGACTTATATTTAGCAATCATCCATTATTCTTTCTTTCGTCGCCTGAGCATCCTAACCTCACCTGTCATTTGACTTAGAGTAAGCCAATCGCGCGAAACCCCCTCACAGCAACATCGCCAAAACGATTCTCGCTAGTAAACCCCCACTCGCTACGTCGTGAATGGTGCGCCGCAGCTGAAGTAAAGCCCATAAAAATACGGTTCGCAGGACCTAGAAGTCAGAATTAAGTTCCTGAGTTAGGGCGGAAGGCGCGTGGCATACTGTCATCTAACATGGCTGCAAGCAGACTAAAGAGATCCAGGAAGGCGACGGAAAACGAAGATATCTGTACACAAAACAGATATGAAGTTCTGTAGGACAACGCTGACAGCATGGATGAGGAGGACGATGTTAGTACCAAGGGGGAACCTGACAAGAAGCCCAAGCAGAAGGTGCCACCTATTGTGCTAACCGCTAAGATTAATAACCAGGGCTTGCTCATGAAAGAAATAAATAAAGCCACAGTCTCAAAAAGGACAAGGTTTAACTTTTCCAGGCAAGGACTTTCAATCCTCGCGTTCGACAAGGATGACTACCGCACCATAAGGAAGAAGCTGGATGGTTCAAATGCAGCCTATTTTACTCACCCATTCAAAGATGAGAAACCACGACACCTTGTGGCCAAGGGACTGCCTATTATTCCTGTTGAGGAAATCAAAGAAGATCTGCTACACCAAGGTGTCAAAACTGAAAAAGTAATTCGCATGAAGCAAAGGATTACAACGGATCACCCCAATTACTTGATAATTCTACCACCAAATCAAGACTTAAGTGCAGTGAGGAAAGTGAAATATGTGTGCCTAGTGAGATTATACTGGGATAAATACAGGAACAGCAGACGAGTTACGCAATGCCGTAGGTGCCAATTATTTGGGCACGGAAGCTCGCACTGCAAAAAGCCACCTAAATGTGCCAGGTGTGCGCAGGCGCATCTTACGGATAAGCATCCAGAGGAGGAAGATACTGTGGAGAACAAAAAGTTAAAGAACTGCCTAAATGTTCAAATTGTGGAGGCGAGCATCAGGCAAATGATACCAAATGCCCTATATACATTAAACGACTGGAAAGAATTGCTGCCAGGACCAAGAAACATCCGCTGGAGCAGCCACGAGAGAAGAAAATATTACCATCTACAAGGACACATAAGGATTTTCCACCTCTAAGACCTACCAGGCCGTTCGCATGGGCAAACTCTTCGACTCATCAGGAAAGCAGAAATGCAGCAGTTGACGACAAGAAAGACTACGCGTCAAACAAGGACACCCAAGACTTCCAGGAACTGGCTATGGAATTTAGGAAACTCAACGAACTCTGCAGTTTAGGTAAGATGCTGAGGCTTATTAAAAAGTTAAATATTAGGTTAATATCTTGTAAAAACGACTTGGATAGGCTCCAAGCTTTTGCTGAAATATTTGCAGATAATGGAAAATAGGAAACTTATAAATACATTAACAATAGGGCATTGGAATGCAAATGGTATTCGGGGTAATTTTAGAGAATTGGCGCAATTTCTTTATGACCATAAGATAGACATAATGATGTTAAATGAGACAATACTGACACCTAAAAATAAGTTTAGCGTCTCAGGGTATAATATTGTACGTAAGGATAGGCTAGGAGACAAGGCACAGGGGGGTGTCATAATTTAGATTAAATATAATATTAACTACTCTGAAGTTATATTAAACACGGCTTCTTTAGAATGTGTTGCAATCAGACTCTGTGATAATTCAGTATTTGTTTCTGCATATAATCCTCCTAAAGCTAAGATAGATCCTAGAGAACTAAATTTAATCTTTAACACAGGCAACAAAGTATTATTATATGGAGATCTTAATACCAAAAATTCAACCTGGAATTGCAAAAATGAGAATGCTAATGGTAAAATTCTTTATGCTTTTGCTCTTGATAATTTTTTAAATGTTATACATCCAGATAATTTTACTTTGTATCCTTATTCTAACGCGCCTTCTAGTGTAGTAGATATAGGTCTATTACAGAATATTGACTTTGACTTTATTATTGATACTTTTGATGAATTAAACTCAGATCATATACCTGTTGTTATGTCAATTAATAACTTAGTAAGCCTTTCGTACAATGAGACTGAATTTTATGATTATAAGCGCGCCGATTGGCACAAGTTTAGAAGTGCAATTAATAAAAACCTAGAACTTACGCCTAGTCTTAAGGCTATATGTGATATAAATAGGAACGTTGATCAGCTTACCAGTGTTATTAAAGATGCCGCAGAAGTAGCTATACCTAAACGAAAATTTCAAAACTTTCATACTAATTTGCCACATTTTATTAAGCAACTTAAAAAAAGATAGGAATGCCTTACGTAAGATCTGTCAAACGACATCTAGTGATGAAATTAGAAAAATATTTAACAGATTAGCTAATAAAATAAAAAAAGAAATAATTACATTTTACAACGGCAACTGGGATAATAAACTTGTGTCTCTTACTGTTAGGCACAATTCTCTATGGGAAATGGCTAAATGCCTCGTGAGGAAAAATAATATTAACAAGATTCCCACACTGCATGGTAAAAGTGGACTAGTTGTATCAAATTTTGAAAAAGCAGAAGTGCTTGCAGATCACTACGAATTGGTTCATTTTCTTACAAAGGATTTTGGTGATATTGACACTGGGAGGCTGGTCAACATTAGGTATAAAGAAATTGCAAACTCTACACATGATTGAAAGACAGTTGAACTAGCAACGCCCATAGAAATTAAAAAAGCTGTTTTGAGAACAGGCTCAAGGAAGGCAACGGGTCATGATGGGATCCAGAATATTTTGCTCAAAAATATGCCAAAGAAGGCATTTGTACAAATTAAGAAGCTAGAGAAGTATGCCAGGACAGGAAAGTATGGCGGAAAATAGTTAATAAAAAGAAACAAAGACCTTGGCTATTAATGGACCCAAGTGGGGAACCTTACATAACGACTTCGTGAGGTTCTTCGCTTGGGGTGATTGCTACAGAGATTGATCAGCAACCTGGGTCGGAGCAGTGTTGCGGAACGAACGTGTTATTTACATAAATAGCACGAGAATTCTGGATCAATCTGAAAAATCTCTATCCCATCCACACACTACTCCTTTCCCCTGCCGAGTGAGTCACGCCTACCCCGAAAGGGAAATGGCTTAATGGTGTAATAATAATAATAATAATAACTTATATTTTTAATGCCTGTCTCATGCTTTGTTACATTCCGTATGCTTGGAAAACTGCAAACATCTTGCCCTTCCACAAAGCTGGTAAGGATAAGCTTTTCCCGGCAAGTTATCGCCCTATAAGTTTACTGCCAACTCTAGCCAAGGTTCTTGAACGCATAATTTATAATAGACTTTTGAAATTTGAAATCACAAATAAAATATTAATTCCAGAGCAGTTCGGATTCAGACAAAATAGAAGCACGGTTCAGCAACTAATTAGATTAGTAAAGACTGTTAGTACTAATTTCGACAAAAAATTGACTACTGTCATGGTTCTCCTTGACCTGGAAAAGGCATTTGATACCGTCTGGCACAATTGCCTAATATATAAACTTAGCGAGCTTAAAATTCCAACTTATTTAATCAATATAGCGCAAGCTTATCTCTCTGGGAGAAAATTTAACGTAGTAATAAATGGCAATAAATCTAAAGACAGAAGCATTGACGCAGGAGTCCCACAAGGTTCTATTCTTGGCCCGCTGTTCTTCCTATACTACATTAATGATATACCAGCGTTGCAAGGAGTATTGCGATCATTATTTGCCGACGACACAGCTTTGTATTCCGCTTCCTGGAGCCCTAAAGTAGCTATGGATAAATTACAAAAATTTACTAACTTGATAGTAGAATTTTTTGATAAATGGGAATTAAATTTTAATACTGATAAAACTGAAATCATAATTTTCACAAAGAAAAATTTCAACCATCCAGAGAGAAAGAGGAAGGTAGCTATTCCTGATTTCATTTTTAGGGATAAGATTATTAAGCCTAAATTGGTTGAAAATTATCTGGGAGTTTTACTGCATCAAAAGCTAATATTTAATGAGCACGTTGCACGCTCACTTAAAAAAGCTCAGAAAATTCTGGGCATCATGTACTGCCTCATGTGCAGAAAGAGTAAATTAAGTATTAAAAATAAATTATTACTTTACAAAATGATTATCAGACCAGTTCTTCTATATGCGGCTCCCGTCTGGACTAGCGCATCAAACAATACTATCTTAAGGCTACAACGCTTTCAAAATAATTGTTTAAGAATGATCACTAATGCCTCCCTCAGAGACAGGAATATTGATTTGCATAAGAAGTTTAACCTTCCTCTTATCTCGGACCATATTTATAGATTAACGAAAAATTTTTATGAAACCCAGATGAGCTTAGAAGAGCTTCAAGAAGCAAAACCTATCAGTAAAGAAGAAATGCCTTTTAAAATGAAATATAGGATGCCATATCATCTGTTAATTGATAAATAAACAGCCTCAGCGTCGTAGGTTCTCGTTAACTAGTCTTATAATTATTGTTAAACTAGGATAAGGCCAAAACTTAACTAATGGGCTTTTTGAATACATTTTTTAGCCAAACTCAAATATTACTATAAGCTACATGAATGTTGGCAGCAAATATTTATTTTAAATTTACGATAACCAATGGATAGGGTTAAAGTTTCTTGTAGAGAAATAGGTACCTACAGTATTGAAGACTATTGTACATATTAGCATTATCTTTCTGTACAAAAATATTAAAGAACAAATACAGATTTTTACAATGCAATTCCCAGAAGTCAGATCTCCCCGGGCTTCGGCCCAAGGTACATCTCCCTGGCCTCTCCGCTCAAACCCTGGCCCGAGCGAAGAAGACCCAAACCAAGGG
>NC_046659.1:77933064-78028961 GCF_010883055.1 Belonocnema kinseyi | reverse complement strand
CTTGATTCCTCTCGACTGGCCACACTCGCATCCCCTATTAGCGTTTTTACAAATCCAAGGTACGCGATACCTCCCCCCCCCACTTTATCTTAAGCCTAAAACTGTCAATACCCATACGGCTAGAATAAGACGCGAATTTCCTATGTAACTAGTATTAGCAATAAATCATCCACCCACAGTCTGACCTCAAATTGAACACTTATTAATTTATAACAAATTGGAGTAAGTTGAAGAAGCTTTCATTCAATAATTTAAAAGAAAACATTTAAATTAAATATTCGTTACAATTTTAACGTACTAATATATTTTTTTAACTTTTTGATATTCATATTTCTTGAAATTATTATCATTTAATGAAAAAAAGGTATTAAATATTTGTTTTCGGATATATAGCAAAAAATGTCTTGTCAGACTGTGATATTGCAATCTTTAATTTTTATTTTTATGCAACAAATCATTTTTTGGATTAACTTTTTTTTTTATTTAGCATTCTCATGTCTCGAGAGCAAGTTTTTATTTTTTCAAAATATTAAAAATTCTATTTTTAATTATTATTCAAAGCTAATAATGGAAATCCATGAAATTTGTATCTCAAAAATCTCGGTCGATTTTGCGGGATTAGCTAACTTTTTAAATTTAAACTTTGTTTACGCGTATTCAGAAACTTAATATCTACAAAGCATGGGCTTTTTTATTTTTAAACGGAAAATTTGACTTTTTTATTGCAATCTGCAGCCAAACCTGCTTCAATTTTTGGTTAATGTCACTTTGAGATTGTCAATTTGCACGTTTTGAAATGCTTCATTGGAATAAAAAAAAATCTTAAGTTTTTCTAAAATTAGTTAAAAAGATTTTCAAAATGGTCAAAAAACAATCTGGAAGGATTCAAGGCAATTGTTTAATTTTGAAGGATTTTAAAAATATATTTCAGGAAAAGTTTGAATCGTTTTGAAAAATATTTAGAGGTGTTGGCAGCATTTATAAAATAATTTCAAATTTGAAAAGATTACAAAAATTTATAACAAAATGTACATTTTTGAAGAATTTAAATTTCATTTTTTTTATATTCTTGGGAAAGTTTTAAATTATTTTTATTGTTGATAACAATTATTTTAATAGAATATTAAAAAATATTTCAAGACAAACGAAAGTTTTAATCTATAAATAACAACTGAACAATTATTTATTTGAATCTACTTAAATTTAAAAAAATTTAATCGTTCAATTTTTAATGTTTCTAGCTTCAAAATGTTTAAAATGATATAATTTTGAATATTTACAAATACACTGATTCTTTATTCAATGTAGAGCATTAAAAATTATAACGTGGATTTCTATTTTTTGAAATGAATTTAAATCTTTGCACTGTACAATTTATAAAAGGCTACAAAAATTTATTTTGTAGTTTAGTTGCATATAATTTAAAGTTGTTAATTTGATGAGTGTTAATAGCTTACATTTTACACGTGTAAATTATTCAGCGTTTGAATAGCAAATTTTAGAGTTGAAGAATTTGGAAACTTCAATTTTAAAAGTTTAAATTTCAAGTTCCACTTAAAGTTCTTTAACTTTCAGTTCAGATACCCTGACTAAACATTAATAATTACATAATTGATTCTAAATCATTAAAGTTACCCTTAGAAGTCTTTATTTTGCATAACAGGGTGGCTTATTCAAATGTACTCAGATCTTTTCACGTTTCTGTGATTCAGGAGAGTGTGTGTTTTATGGATTTTAGCTTAACTTAAACTTAAGCTGAAGCTTTGAAGTGGATATAGTCTTACAGAGAGATACTATAAATAATTTTTAATAAGATTAAATATTACAAAAAAACGCACTTTTTCTTGAACACTGATTCATTACCAAAGATTAACCTTTTAAGCAAAATTACTGCAGTTTTATTAAGGCTTTAGATATTCTCGAATTATGAAATTAAAAAGTCACGAAACTTAAGTCTATTTTTTAGTTCTACGCATTCTTAAAAGAATAATTTACTCAATTTTGGTAGATATTTAGTGATCGGAACTACAGTCGATGATATGAATGAACTGAAAATAGGTTTTGAATTAACTGTAGCAGCTGCTGCGAAGAGTTGAAGAAACTTTCCATAGGAGTGCTTTTTAGTTGATTTAACGCTCGGGTGCAAATGATCTGACCTGCACATACTAGACTGTGATATTTAACATAGGATATAAAATGCTGTGATCCCTGAATAAAGGATAAAAATAAATCTCCACAAATTAAACTTTCATAATTTTTTTAATAGGTGAATCTTCTTTATTTTAAATGGAAGCTTCTATTTTTCTACGTTTCATACTATCAATTAAAAATTTTCCAGCCTTGCATAATAAATACTCAATAATAAAATATTAAACCATTTTTATTGTTCAATAAATTTTACTTGTGCCTTTTTTCACTTGCACAGTTTGCCAAGAGCTTCAGATGCACCAGTTTTAAGTGGTGGATCCATTTTTTCCTGGGGCACAAAATTTAAATACACTGGAAGAACAGAAAGGGAAGTTCTGGAAGAAGCAGGACCTCTTCGAAACGAAGAACCTCCTATTCAACGTTGTCAGTCGACAGGACTAAGAAGAAAAGCCAGCAGTGTACCTGCAACCCCGAGTACTCCGAGTCAAGATCTCGTTGAAATTCGTTAGTATTTCTTTTAGTCTTTCACATTGCTTCTAGTTTTCTTTTTCTAGTTTATATCTTTTTAGAATACGCAAAACGTAGATTGGTAGCGGTTTAAATCCATTAATCCCTTTTTCAATTATGTGTCTTTACTAGAAAACTTATTCCTACACAAAACCATTTAATCGTTCTTCATCATTCATTTCAAAACCTAAAAATATCCAAGCTGGATTCCATGACGGACTCTCACAAGCCGTACCGTTACATCATCAATTTTTTAAACTTTTGCTACTTATTTGTATAGCAGAGAAAATACAGATTTGATGTTTTGAAAAATCAATTAACAAAAAACGCCTACCCTGATTTTCTTCTTCACTCTTCAATTTATAAAACTAAGTTCGTGAAATCCTTCCATTACAAAATCAAGTTTTTAATTGATCATATCAGTTTTATAATTGATTTTATAGATTTTAGGTATCATGCAAATAAAAATACTCAAATTAATCGAATTGTTTGAGCCCTGAGAAAAAATTGGTTGGTTTGCATCCGAAAAAAGTAAAAAGAAATGTTCAAATCGGTTCATATTTAGTCCTGCAAAGTTCCAGAAAAAGGAAATGTCCTAAATAAAAAATTCCCGACAGTTTTTAATATTACCGAATTTGAAAATTTCCGATAATAGGAAATTCCTGACATAAAATTACCGACAATATAAAATATCCGACACTACAAAATTACTCACGCAGGAGAATTTCCGAATATAAATTAAAAATTTTTTGAATAATAAATAATAAAATAAAATGGATTAAAAGTATTATATTTTGTTTATTATTTTTTTATTATCAATTTCCTAATTGTTTAGATTCGGAAATTTCCTTGTGTCGGCGGCAATTTTACATATTATCACATATTGTATAATAACGACAATTTCATTTCAGGAAGTTTAAATTTCGGTAATATCATGAACTGTCGGCAATTTTTTAATTCATGCGGGAATTTTCCAGTGTTGAGAATTTTATTTTTCGAGATTTTTCAGTCCTTTCTTTTTGTGTACATTTTTTTTCAATAAACAGTAATAACAATAAGAAATAGAAAAAATTTGTAAATCAAGATTTTTTGAAAATGTGCAAAAAACCTGTTTTTTTATTGACTTTAATGAACACTTTTTTGGAAAAAGTGGAATATGTCGATCCTGAAATGTTTTGAAGTTTGAATCGAAGAATTATGCAAAATCAATGTTTCTTTCAATCAAGCTGAAGACAAATTGAATTTTTTCCCAAAAAGTTTTCAGATTTCAAAAAATGGTTAATTGAACATTTTTTTTAAATTGCATTTCTTATTACTATTTCCAAGCAAAAAATGTGCGAAGGACAACAACAAGGATTATTTTATAATAATCAAACTTTTTTTGTTTTTAGCTAATTTGCTTTTTAATGATTAAATTAAGTTTTATCAATATAGAGAAGCCTGGAATCATTTAAATGTCCCTTATTTAATGCTAATACCAAAAATATATCAAATAAATTACAAAACAGGTATAATAAAATGCAATTTTTATTTTGTTTTGTAAAGAATTTATGTAAAGCACATAGGTTTAATCATTTCTTCCCTATAAAAGATATTTTTAAAGAAAAAGATAAGGATGTATAAATGAAATCAGGGTAGGCGCACTTTGGGAATCGATTTTTTTTTAAATCAAGATTTTTTTCGAAACATGGAAAATAACTTTAGTGAACTAGCGCAATTCGTGTTTTAAGGACTCAAAAATTGGTGCAAAATAGAAAAAAAATGCAATAACTTGCAAAAAAAGTTTAAAGGGAAATCTTGGACAATTTATATTTTCTTTTCTAAAAAAATAAGTAGCTAAAGTTTAAAAAAAATTATGAATTGAAGGTTTTGGTTTGTGTGATTTTGTTTGAGGATTTAAATATTGATAAAGAAGAAGTAATATTCTTAAGGTTGCTACAGGGAAGTTGTAACAGTTTCTAGATTTTAAAGGATTTAAAGAGTTTTCCTGTGAAAAAAATTGTCTTATTAAGCTTTCGAAAGTTAATCCAGATTAAAATCCTACATTGAATAATCTTAATCTCGAAAGTATTAAAGTTGGATGGTTTCTTAACAGAGGGCTTTATAATCTGTTTTGGGCTCAGTTGCATTAACTTATCTTTATAAAAAAGTTTGTCTTTAAAAAGTTTAATTTGATGTGCCTAGAAAAGTAAGGGAATTTTAAAATCGAAATTTTTGACAACCCTGATTCTATTAATAACGACGATAAAGTAAAAATTCCACGGATCACAGTCCATCCCCTTTTTTATCCAATCATCTTTTCCACTCTATCGCCCTTAAATTGTTTAAATCTCTTAAAATACCTAACTTCGGGAATTTTGACTCAGTTCTCCCTTTTTCTCCTTTTTTTACAAGGTTCCGATTCATTTTTTAAGAATCATAAAAAAATAAGAAGTTTTAAAAGAGATTTTTTCTTCAAATTTTTAATTATGCCAATCCGTAAACTAAATCCGAAAGGTAAATAAATGGTGTATTTGCAAATCATAAACGTATTTATGGACGTAAAAAACACGCTTCACAGACCAAAATGCTATAAAACAAAAGAAGTAGCGAGAGTCTTCACGAAATAAAGGAATAAATTTAAACTTAAATTGAGTCGCTTCAAATTCTTCATATTTTAAATGAAAATATTCCATTTTCAACTAAATATATTATTTTTCAAGTAAATAGATGAATTTTTATTCAAGAAGATTAATTTTCTACCAAAAAGACGAATTTCCAACTATTTTTCATTTCAAAATGATGAATCTTCAACGAAAAAAAATAATTTTTTAACAAAGTAATTGAACATGTCACTGAGTAGTTGCATATTCAACCGAAAACGTAAATTCTTAACGAATAGTATAATATTTAATATTTGAACCAAGAAAGGTTTTCATTTTCAATAAAAAACAATCTAACTCTTTAAAAAAGACGGCTATTCAACAAAATAGTCTATTATTCAAACAATTTCTAAAATTTTTAAGCAAAAAATATGAATTTTCGACAAGAAGTTGAATTTTCAACTAATGGATAAAATAATGAATAAAATGTTTAGAAATGGAAAAAAACTTCACTTTTTTCCAGTTATAAACAATTTAAACAAAATAATTAAGTTTGAAAATCAGATTTTTTAAATTTTCAAGCCAAAAAGGAAAGTTTACTACAAAAAATGTAAATTTTAAACTCGAAATTAAGAATTTTCAATCAAAGTGTTGAATTTTGTTTCAAAGTATTTGAATTTTCAATTCATAAATTCAACAAGATATTGGAATTTTCAACCCAAAGATATGAACCGTCAAGTAGTAATTTTTGTGTCTTTTCAAATTATTTCTTTCTAGATTACTTCGAAAAAATCTTTGAACTAAGTCCTATACTAAAAAGAATACACTAGAAAAAAATTTACGATAATAAGGAATCAAAATCTATCTACTGATAAAAATAAATTTTAAAAAACCAGCATTAAGTTTTTAAAATTCTTTCGTTTATCTATTTTTCAATTTTTAATCTTCGTGAATTTTTTTTGATTTTTCAAAGCTAGTAAACACAAAAGGACTAGAAAACTGGCCAAAGAAAAGCCGCTACTGTTAAAGGGCACTTTTGTTTAATATTCACGAAAGACTCTTATGAAGTTATTTTTTTTTATAGCAAATGAAGTCCCCTTTTTCGGAAAAAGTTCCATTTTTTAACAACTTCACCGCTAATGATCCCTGGAATTCTTTGAGAATTTTTGTAGCTTGAAAAAGTATTTGAATAAAATTTATTTCATTTATTTTTTAATTTAAAAAATCATTTTCAGGGTATTCTAGTTTACCGAGAAGCTGTCATAGTGCAGGTCTAGACGGAGCCGGAATGTCAGACATAACAAGTGGTGTTCCTTTAAGTTCTCCCTACTGTCCTGACAATACCTTGCCACTTTTGGAAACACTCTCCGAAGATCAGGAAGTTCACACTAGGAGAAACAAGGGTTAGTGCCTATTTAATGTGCTCAGCTTTTGACGCACCTTGGCTGGGACACATACAAATTTCGAAAGAATTATCTGATTAATGAAATTCCTTGATTGGATATTCTTCAAGCCATTGTTGCAAATCGAGGCTTTTCGTTGTTGATTTCAAAGCTTTAAACCTTTATTATTATCGACTATGATTAGGAGTCACTAGTAACTAAGAATCTTTCATTTTATACTCTACATTTTACCAAACCAAATTGTTGCGAGCTGAACTTTGTATCAATCAAACACACTGCCGCCTGCATGAAGGTTCTTGATTGGAGAACCTGACATCACAAAAGTTGCATGAAGGTGTCGCTTTCGGAAACAAAGTTTGGCTTTTAATAATCGCCTTTCTGTTTTTGCGTGCACCATCGCTCTTTCTTTATAGTTTGCTGAAGGGGGAAACGAATTGAATCGAGAAAACAAAAATGTAATCAATATCAGTAGAGACCTGTTGTTGTTCAAGGGAACGGAAACTTTGTCTCCGAGAGTTTGAAGATATTTTCTGAATCGGGATAAATTTTTAGTTGGACTGCTTCTTTGGCTTCTTTTAAATCTTGATTTCGGTTTTCTTTCTTTCTGTTCTTTAGCCGTAGACGAGAATGATTCGCATGCGAGTGCTACCCACTCCACAATCTTCACAACCACAACCCAAGCGAAAAAACTGAAATTCCCAAAGAGCACGTTCAATCGACCACAACCGTTGTATAGTCAGAAAATAGTAATAGGCTCGGACGAGTTGACCGGGAACATCGAAAACATCGTGAAACAGAAAATAAATTCACTCGAGAAAAGTCCGAAGGTGGTCAGGTCGACGGCTCTGATTATAAAGACGTCTAAGACACCCTCCAGGGCTAAGACAAACGGGAATTTAATCAAGAGTGGAGGCGATAACGCGATTTCGAGTAGGATTCCTTGCGCAGAGAGTATTTATTCCCAGGAGGCGAAAGCTGCTCAACAGGTAAGATCGGACCAAAATGATTCCAGGACGGAGTCAAAGATCGATTTCAAAATCACAAACGGTTCTTTAACTAAGATAAACACTCTGCAGAATATTAGTCCATCCAACTGGGGACAAGAAATTCTGCGTAATGTGGGGAATGGAATCGATGCGATTAGGAAACGTTACGACTCTTCAGGTGCGTATTTTTGTAGACTTGTTGTTTCCAGAGATTTTCTTTCTATATTTATTACTATATTTCGAATTTTTTATTAGCCAGATAACTGATCTAAACTTTTAATTCTTAACCAAATAGTGGAATTTTCCAAATAAAAAGACTGATTGATATTTTTAACAAAATAGTTAAATTTTCAACCAGATTTTTCAATTGTCAAGCCAAAAAAGAAAATTGTCTACAAAAAATGAAATTTTAAACACGAAAATGTGAATTTTCAACCAATAAGCTTATTTTCAACCAAATAGTTGAATTTTGTATCAGAATAGTTGAATTTTCAATGCATAAATTAAACAAAATATTGGAATTTGCAAATCGAAAATATGAATAGTCAACAAAATAGTTAATTTTACACCAAAATAATTGAATATTTAATCTAAAAGTCACGAATTTTCTACGAAAGCGGTGAAATTTTCAACCTAAAAATATGCATTTTCAGCGAAAAAGTTCATTCATTTTTATACATTAAAAATTTTCCATTAAAAATTTTTATTTTTAAGCTAAAATTTTTAATTTAAAGAATTTTTAAATGCTTTCTTAAAGACTTGAACAAATAAAAAATAAAAACCTTTAATGGTGAAAATTTTGTATATAAACATTTTTATTTAATATACTCGCATAAATACATTTTAAAAAATTTATCTGTACTTTAAGTAATAAAAAGTGAACAAAAACGATTTGACAAAACGTTTTTAAATCAGCTTAAAATTTAAGAATTTTCAGATTTTAACGTTAAAACTTAAACGATTTTAATTTGAAAGTCTTAGTCATTAAACAAATGCGAACGTGTGACTGAAAGTTTATAAACTATTGTTTGACATAGAAAGCCTGGAATCGTTAAAATTTCGAAGATCCTTAGAACTTTGAACGTTACCATTTTAATTCTTGTATTTGAAAAATGCTTAATTTGTGAGTGAAATTTTGATGTATAATTTACACATGAACACTTGTAGAAAAAATTTCAGTAATTTTAAGAGATATTTAGGAGTTAAAAAAAAAAATTATCATGCAAATTTTAGAAAGTTTTCTTAAAATCTTCTGGAAACTTTTTTAAAAATTTTGTTTAAATCTTTGAAAGACTTTTTAAACATTCTCGTAAAATAATTTTTCAAAATGAAAAATTATTTTTAATTTTACTATGAATCTTAAGAAAATGGTTTTATTCTTTTGAATCTTAAACAAAATTTTTTATTCTTTTGAATCTTAAGAAAATGTTTTTATATTTATTTATACTTTGTTTTATATTCAGCTATCATTTCAAGTTTTACCTTAAGTTTAAATCTTTTCAAAACTTCTACGTATCTGAAATTTTCAAGAATTTCTAAAAATTGTAGAAAAAAATCAATTAACTTTGACAAATATTTATAAGCTCTGAAAAAATTTACAAAATAATTTTTAATTTAAAACAAATTTAAAACAACTTCTAGATTTCTCAAGGTTTTTTAAATAAAATTTTGAAGCGTTCCAAGGATGTTTAAACTATTTAAAAATAAAATAATAGAATTTCTAATTTAAGAAGTGTTCGGTTAAAAACATTTTAATTTTGCAATATTTAATGTTTCTAGCTTAAAATGTCTTATAATTATATAATTTTGAAAATTTTAAAGTTCATTGATTGATTTTTTTATTTAGTAGAGCATTGAAAATGATAACGTAGATTTACATTTCTTTATATTGAAATGTTAGAACCTTTAATTTTATACGCGTAAATTATTGAGCATTTGAATACAACATTTTAAATTAAAAACTTTTAAATTTCAATCATAAAGCTTCAAAATTTAACAGTTTCACTTTGAGTGCTTTTTTTTGCAGTTCAGTTTTCATTACCTCAAGTGGAAAATTTTTTTAGTTTTAGTGTTCCATTTTTTAAATTTCATTGACCGTGAAAAATTAATTAATTTTCAATAAAAAAGTTAATTTTTAACAAAAATGTTCATTTATAACCAATTATTTTAACTTTCTAGTTAAATAGACGATTCCTTAACCAAATAGTGAAATTTTCCACATAAGAAAACTATTTGCCAACCACATCGTCGAATTTCCAAACAAATAAAATTAACTTCAACCACAAACAGTTACATTTGAAACCAAATATTTAGTTAAAAAAGAAGAATTTTTTATAAGTCAGTTTAATTTTAATCCAAGAATATTTTTACAAAAAAAAATGAATTTTCAAGAAAGCAGTTGAATTTTCGAATACAATACGGATTTTTTAACAAAATACTTGAATTTTCTACTGCAAAGATGAATTTTTCATTTTTAACAAAAATGTTCATTTATAACCAAATAGTTGAACTTTTTTTGCTAAATGGATGAATTCTTAACCAAAGAGTGGAATTTTCCAAATAAAAAGACTAATTGTCAACTAAATCGTCGAATTTTTAAACAAAATAGAATTAACCTCGATACAAAGAGTTCCATTTTTAATCAAATCTTCAGGTCAAAAAGAATATTTTTTTATAAGGCACTTTAATTATCAATCAAGAATATTTCTACAAAAAAAAATAATTTTCGACAGCAGTTGAATTTTCGAATAAAAGTATGATTTTCTAACAAAATACTTGAATTTTCGACTACAAAGATGAATTAAAAAAAAATAGTTGCATTTAAGAAAACAAATTAATTATTAATCAGAAACTGTTACATTTTAATCCAACTAGATGAACTTTAAAGTCTAAAAGATTATTTTATTTAGAATGCAGCTTAATTTTCAGTCCAAAAGGACGAATTAAGTACCGATAAAACGAAAATTTAACAAAATTATCAAATTTTTAACAAAACAGTTGAATCTTAAACTAAATTTATGAATATTCAACAACAAATAATAAATTTTTAACAAGGAAATTCAACTTTTAACCAAGTACGAGTAATTTAATTTTTAATTAAAAAAGATGAATTCGCAACGAGAATTATCATAATTTAATTGCAACGAAGAAAATATTTGAATTTTAAATTTAAAAAATAGTCAAATTTAACCAAACAGTTGAATTTTAAATAAAACAAAAAAAGATCAAATTTCTACCAAACTCAAATAGTTGAACTCACAAGCTAAATAGACTAATCATTAACCAAACAGTGGAATTTTCCAATTATCATTCAAATCGACGAATTTACCAACAAAAAATAATTAACTTCAACCACGAACATTCCATTTTTAACTAAATGTTGCGGTTAAAAATACGAATTTTCTATAAGGAAGTTTAATTTTTATGAATTTTTAACAAAGAAGTTGAATTTTTGAATGAAAAAGATTATTTTTTAACAAAGTGGTTGAATTTTCAACAAATGCATAAACCTATTAACAAAATAGTTCAATTTTCGACTACAAACATGAATCTTTAGCCAAATAGTTGAATTTTCAAGAAAATAGTTCAATCCTTAACCAAACCAGATGTCTAATTCACAATAAGAGTTAGTTTCAGCGAAGAGAGCAAAAAAATGTCAAGCAAATTGTTGACTTTTCAAACCAAAACGGCGAATTCTCTAGAAAGTAGTTGAATTTTCAACCGGAAAATATGAATTTTCTACCAAAAATAGAATAGGTAAATTTGGATTGAAAAAATTAATTTTTAAATTAGAAAAAAAAAACGAATTTTCTACCTTGATTAATCTTTCACTACAAAAATGAATTTTCAACAAAGCATTCCTACTTTCATTTTAAACTAAGAACCATTAATTTTCAATCAATAATGTAATATTTATATTTGGGTTAAATAGTTAACTTTCAACCAAAGAGATGGATCTTCAATTAAAACAATTAATTTTTAAAATGAAGTTCAACCTTCATCCAAGCAGTTGCATTTTTAATGAAGAAGCTTATTTTCTACCAAAGCAGACCAATTTACAAAAAAATACGTACATTTTTGCAAATTGTTGATTTTTCAACTAAAAACGATTATTTTTCAACAAATAATAGAAATTCGATTTTTATTTGAAAAAAACTCGATAAAAAAAAAGCGAATTTTCTACAAAATAGTGAAACATTCAATGTGAGGTATAAACACTATAATTTATATTCTCACTCAACAATTTTTCATATGATCGTATAAATTGCAAACGATAAACAAGATAACTTTTTTTTGTCCTAAAATTTCAAACAATTTTTTGAAGTACTTGAATTGACAATATGTTTCGTTGTCAATGAAGCTTTTGAAAATATGCCTTAATTTCTAGTTGTAAAATCGTAAAATGGCAAGAGAACAATTTTTTATTTAATAAAGAAGGTAAGTAGTCCTCAATGAGATTAGTTTAGTTCAGTTGCCATTCTAATAAAAACACCTGCGCAGTTTTTATTTAACAGTCACGTTTTTCCTAGTTTATCTTCCGTTTATCTTTTAAGGTGGCATCTGCTATTTTTTTAATTAGATACAAAAACATTAAAAGCCTTTTCAATTCCGAGGGTTTTAATTATAAACTTTTTTCACGTTAACCAAGCCTCACAGACTGGTCCCTATGGTACCCTATTTGCAGCCCATAATAATCAGGGCGGCCACACAGTCACTATTAGTCACTTTTTTTCTCAAGGAATTTGTCCTGAATTCTTCGAAATTCACTCAACATTACTCAATTAAATGGATTACATTTTTTTTTATTCATCTTGAATTCTTGCAAACTCACCCTAAATGCGTAGGAATTTCGTCAAATTTTTTTTAATACCCTTTAAATGTTTTTGAACTCATTTTCAACTGATTGAATTCAAATAATTTGTTCATATTTTTGAATTGCTTTCAATTCACTTGATTGCTTTTTAAATTCAGTTTGATTTTTAAATAATTTTATCAAATCCTTCTCATTTACCTTAAATACACTCAAATTTTACTGGATTAAACTTTTTTTGGTTAGAAATTAGTAGGGTTTTCAAAGATTTGAAGCGATTCAAATTTTGTTCAATTAACCCTGAATTCTTTTAAATTATTTTGAATTCCCTTCAATTTATTTAATTCACTTTAATTATTCTAAATGTACGCAATTCTATTTAATTTAATGGATTTTAAAAAAGATTTTTTAAATTAATAAATTATTTTCAATTCACTTCAATGCTTTTTAAATTGATCTTGTTTTTTTTATGAATTTCATCGAATTCTTCTCATTTCCCTTAAATTCCTCTAAATTCTCTCAAAGTTTACTGAAATAAATTGGTTATTTCGATTTTTTTAAATTATACGAATTCATTTAAATTCTTTCAAATTATGCTGTAGGCATGAGTTACTTTTTTTGTTAGAAATTAGTAGGGTTTTCAAAGTTTTGAAGTGATTCAAATTTTTGCTAATTAACACTGAATTCTTTGAAATTGTTTTGAATTCCCTTCAGTTTATTTCATTCACTTTAATTATTCTGTATGTACGCAATTCTATTTAATTTAATGGATTTTAAAAAAGATTTTTTAAATTAATAAATTATTTTCAATTCACTTCAATGCTTTTTAAATTGATCTTGTTTTTTTATGAATTTCTTCGAATTATTCTCATTTCCCTTAAATTCCTCTAAATTCTCTCAAATTTTACTGAAATAAATTGGTTATTTCAATTTTTTTAAACTATACGAATTCATTTCAATTCTTTTGAATTATGCTGTAGGCCTTAGTCAATTTTGCTTAGAAATTAGTAGGGTTTTCAAAGTATTGAAGTGATTCAAATTTTTTTAATTAACCCTGAATTCTTTTAAATTGTTTTGAATTCCCTTCAGTTTATTTCATTCACTTTAATTATTCTGTATGTACCTAATTCTATTTAAGTCAATGGATTTTAAGAAAATTTTTTCAAATTTTTAAATTATTTTCAATTCACTTGAATGCTTTTTAAACTCAGCTTGATTTTTTTATGAATTTCATCGAATTCTTCTCTTTTTTCTTAAATTCATCTAAATTCACTCAAATTTTACTGAAATAAATTGGTTATTTCTATTTTTTTAAATTATACGAATTCATTTCGATTCTTTTGAATTATGCTGTAGGTCTTAGTCATTTTTTTGCTTAGAAATTAGTAGTGTTTTCAAAGATTTGAACTGATTCAGAATTTTTTGTTGGAATTCACCCTGAATTCTTATTAATTTACTTATTAATTAAAATTTTTTAAGGTTTTTATTTAATTGATCCTAAAGTTTTTTAACCTCACTTTGAATTTGCAGACATTTCATAAAATTCCTTAAAACTTCCCTTCAATTTTTCTAAGCTCATATCAAAGTTAATGAATTCAATTAAGTTTTTTTGATATCTTAAACTAATTTTCAATTAATTTGAATTTTTAATTCACCTTGGATTTTCATGAATTTCATCGAATTCTTCTCGTTTTCCTTAAATTCCTCTTAATTAATTTCAATTTTACGAAAATCAATCGAATTCTTTTGAATTTAACTTAAATTGTTTTAAAGTCTTGTGAATTTATCCTCAATTTGTTTTTGCTCTTTGAGCGTTAAAAAAGTACCTTATGAGCTTAAAAAAAGTACCCCTTGCTCCCTATATTTTATCACATAGGGACTGTGAGGCCTGACGTTACCGTTAAATTTGAATATCAGCTCTCAAAAACAATTTTTAATCAAGTAAAAAATCCCCAAAAATGATAAAACTGGAAAATAATATAATTCTGATTTTTTGTTTCAGTCTGTCAACGCGAAGGTGATTCGAACGACTACTACTTCCGGGATTCGTTCGACCACTCGTCTACAGAAAGTCAGTTAATCGACCCAACCGGCAAGTCTCAAAGTCGTTCGGTGACGCCGGTGCCGAAAATGCAAAAACTTCAAAACTCGAAACTGCATTCGCAGTCTCGACTCACTGGTGTCAAAATAAAGCAGAAGAGTTTGCGAGTTGTAAAACTCTTGATACCTGCCTTTATGATTACTATCACTGTGCTCTTTGTCGCGATTGTTCTAATTTTCGAAACAGACTCTACTTTGTTTAACAGCCTGCGAAAAACGCCGGAAATGGTGGCCTTAAGAAACCAATATTATTTACCTATTAAGGAATTTCTTAGGAACAAGCTCGGCTTATTTTGATTACGTATGGAGCTAGAAATTAGGTCATCCTTAATCATGTGCTCCCTTATCCAAAAGTCAGTGCCAATCCAAAAGACACGATAGTCTCTCTCTCTCTCTCTCTATTTCTGAAAAAGCTTTTCTAAAAAGCTGAGATTCTGACCACTAAAAGCTGATCACACAAAAAAAAAATCAAGAAAACGCAGTATCTCCAAGATGGAAGGAACAGAGGTGATGAAACATAAAAGCTCTATCGACAGGATTCAGTTTGCTCTAAAAATTTGGGACTTGTGTTATTTTATGCAATTCTTTGACTTTCAATGATTTTCTTTATTGATTTGAGAACGTCCCTAAAAATCTAAATCAGAAAACCTGTTGGTGGAGGAATAAAGACGGTCTTCCGGTGACCTTTCGAGGAGATTATTATATAATCTCGAGAGCATAGTAGGTTTATTCAAATTTATTATGATTAATTAATTAATTATTCATTATCGTTTGGAGGCGAGTGACAGCGATGGCCTATCATAATACAAATCAAGAGCAGAGCTGATCTGAGAAAAGACTTCCTCTTCATTACTCTCGTGCTTACCGAAATAATAACTGAAGTAACTTTAACGAAGTAAATTGACTATTTTAGATTCAAGGAAGTGCGGAAAGATCAATGTAAGATAGAGGATTGGATAGGAAATTTATTCTAGGTACTATAGGAAATAATTTATGAATCAACGAAATGCAATTTGTTTTGGTAGACACTTATATTTAAGTAGTAGATAATAATATGATGATTTATCTAATATAATCATTGTTAAGCTCAGATTCAATTCGAAACATAGTTTCGTTTTGAACCGGTGATTTTTTGCTTCATACTCTAGTGTAAATATCGTACCTGTTTGCAACATGTGCTCCTGATCATAGTCACGATTAAGGGCATGTACCAGATGATTACGCTACCAATTTTGTTTTTTGAAACGAACTCACAGTCAAATGTATTTTCTATACTAGACAGAAGTTCGTTTGTTTAATATAGAAAATATATTTGAGTGTAAGTTTATTAAAAAAAAAGTCAAATGTATTTTCTATACTAGAAAAAAGTTCGTTTGTTTAGAATAGAAAATATATTTGACTACAAGTTCATTTTGAAAATGTCAGTTATATTTTCAATACTAGACAGACGCTTATCTATTTAGTGCACAAAATACATTTCAGTTTTAAAAAAAAACCCAAATATATTTTCTATACTAGACAGACGAATTTTTGATATTAAAAGTACATTGGACTGTAAGTTTATTTAAAGAAAGTCAAATGTATCTTTTATAATAGACAGTAGTTCGCCTGTCTAGTATAAAAAATTCATTTGATTGTAATTTCATTTTTTTAAAGTCAACTGTATTTTCTATACTAGACAGAAGTTTGTTTGTTTAGTATTGAAAATATATTTGACCATAAGTTCATTTTAAAAAGTCAATTATATTTTCCGTACTAGACAGAAGTTCATCTTTTTAGTGCAGAAAATACATTTCAGTTTAAAAAAAAACCAAATATATTTTCTATACTAGACAAACGAATGTTTGATATTAAAAGTACATTGGAGTGTAAGTTTATTTAAAGAAAGTCAAATGTATCTTTTATAATAGACAGTAGTTCGTGTGTCTATTATAAAAATTGATTTGATTGTAATTCCATTTTTTAAAGTCAATTGTATTTTCTATACTAGAGAGAAGTTCGTTTGTTTAGTATAGAAAATATATTTGACTATAAGTTCATTTTGAAAAAGTCAATTATATTTTCCATACTAGACAGAAGTTCATCTTTTTACTACAGAAAATACATTTGAGTTTAAAATAAAAGTTAAAAGTATTTTCTATACTAGACGACATTTGTTTGTTTAGTATAGAAAATATATTTTTGACTGTAAGTTTGTTTAAAAAAAAAGTCATATGTATTATCTAAAACTCTTAGTTTTTTAATGACAATTTAAAATTGAATAGAAATGATTCTTCATTTGTGTAAGTAGCTTTATATTGAACTATTTTGTTGAAAATTCGTTGTTTTTTTGGTTTGAAATTAATTTTGTAACTGAAAAATTAACTATTCTATTTTTAGTTAAAAATTGATAGTTTTTAATTGAAAATTCAAGTATCTGGTTGAAAATTTATGTATTTTGTTGAAAATTCTTTCTTTATTAAATTCAATTGCTTTCCATTGAAAATAAACATCTTTTTTCCGTCGAAAATCAATTAATAAGATTTTATTTCCAGAAATCATCTTTTTTGTTATGAAAATTTAATTGATTGGTTAAAAGTTAAACTCTTTCGTTAAAAATAAATTTTCTTTGTTTGAAAACTCATCATTTTAATTGAAAATTAATCTTTGATTGAAAAATTAGCTATTTTGTTAATTTTGTTTATTTTTGTATGGAAATTAAATTATTCTCGTCAAAAATTCAACATTTTAGTTGCAAATTCATCTTTTTTATTAAAAATTTAACAATTCCAGATGAAGATTCATCATTCTAGTTGAAAATTTATCATTTTGTTAGCAAATGTAACTATTTTTTTTTAATTAATTTTTTTGGTCGTAATTTTTTTTGCTAGCTGAAAACAAAAAGTTCAATTTTCGAGCAAAAAGACGATTTAAAAAAAAGCATAAATCCTCAATCAAACAATTGAGTTTTTAACTAAAAAAGATCAATTTCCAAACAAATAGCTGAATTGCGAACTAAAAACGATCAGTTTAATATTAAAAATGGAATAGTTAAATTTTAAATGAAAAAAACTTAATTTTCCACAAAAAAATATTTATTTTAAAAACAAATTTAAATTAACATTTAACCAAGTTATTTTGTTTTGAACAAAAAACAGGAATTCTTAACCAAAATGATGAATATTTTCCTGAAATATTTGAATTTTCATAAAAAGATGAATTTTCTACCACAAAAACCATTTTTCAACCAAGAACGATTAATTTTTACCAAGGAAGATGAATTTTCAATTAAAAAAAAAGATCAATTTTGAACCAACAATAGAATAGTTAAGTTTCCAGTTTAAGAAAGAGATGAATTTTTACAAAAGGGTGTAATTTTCAATTTGAATATTTGCACATTCCGGTAAAAAACTAATTTAAAAAAAAATTTATATTCCGAGAAAAGTTACATTTTCAAGCAAAGTGATGAATTTTAAAACATAATAATGAATATTTAACTGGAATAGTTGAATTTGAAAGCAAAAACATGAATTTCCAACTAAAATTATGAGTTTTTAACTAGAATCATTAACTTTTAAACAAAAAGATAAGTTCCAAATTCAGAAGATTAATTTCTACCACAAAGACAACACTTTCAACTAAAAAAGATCATTATTTCAAGCAAATCTTGGATAGTTACATTTTCAGTAAAAAAAACATTATTTTCAGCTAGAGAAAAAACTATTTTTTAACAAAATGGCTTTATTTTCATTTAAAAAAATATGAATTTGGAACGTATTTATGTTGATAAAGATGAAATTTGTTAATAAAAAACAATATAATTCAACTAAAAAGAACGAATTTTCAAGCGGATACTTGAATTTTCAACTAAAACTGATTAATTTTTAACCAAAAGTCAAAGAATTGACGTTTCAGGTAAGAAAATTGATTTCAAGCAACAAAAAAACTAATTTTCAACAAAATAGTTCAATACAATGATATAACTCTAATTTTACAAATGATGAATTATTTTTATTCAATTTAATATTGCAATTTAAAATAAAATTAAGCAGGCTCTCGAAAAAATTCCCTGACATTAAAAAAATCCCTGATATTTCCAGGTTATTTCAGATATATAAAAATTCCCTGACACTTCCAGGTTTTTCAGTTTTCCAGGTAGGGTAAACACTCTGATCTAGTATATAAAATTAATTTGAGTGTTAGTTCGTTGAAAAAAAAACGTAAAATGTATTTTCTAGACTAGAGAGAAGTTCGTCTGTTTAGTATATAAAATGAATTTGTGTGTAAGTACGTTAAAAAACAAGTCAAATGTATTTTCTGTACCAGGTGAAGTTCGTTTGTTTAGTATAGAAAATATATTTGACTGTAATCTCATTTAAAAATAAAGTCAAATTTATTTAATAAACTACATAGAAGTTTGTCTATCTATTATATAAAATTAGACAGACATTTATCTGTTTCGTATATAAAATACATTTAAGTTTAAATAAAAAGTCAAATGTTTTTCTATACTAAAGAGACGTTCATCTTTCTTGTAGAGAATTTGACTGTAAATTCGTTTTAAAAAATTGGTCGCCGAAATCTGATACATACCCTTAATGTATTTCTTCTCAATTCTAGTCTTAAAAAATATTGTACAAAGAATTAGACATTAGGGAATCAGTAGTGTAGTCGCGGTAGGGCTTGTTTGTTTAGAAGTTGAATTTATTAATTTAAAGTTTATGTAGCAAAGACGCAATATCGGAATATTTGAGGCTTTCAGTATCCAGGAGATATTTAGAGGCATCTGGCAGGGTTTTTTTCTTGCTACTCATCTATGACCTGATTAATATCTTCCATAGGAAGTAAAATTTTATTTTTCATCATTGTATCCTATTTTACAAGATTACATTACTTTATTTTGTAATTATATTTTATGTACTTATAACTTTTATTTTTTATCTAAGTTTTGCCATAATGCACAGTTTAACCCTTAAGCGGCATACTGGGTGTATAACACCCAGCGACTTATTTGCGCTTTAACAAAACGTACCAAATTCAAGAAAATGGAACATATGGCGCCAGATTAACAAATTACATGAAAACCTATTTTTCTATCTCATTTGTCCATAATTATAATTTTTATCATTTTTATACGCAGTTTCAAATCAATAAAATCGTTTAATGATGCAAAGTACAGTGTTTCATTTTTCATTGAATTGAAGCTTTTATTTTTCAGAATAAATACCTTTTTTGGAACGAAAACTGTAAGACTAATTTTATTTTTAAAGCACCGTATCTCGGAAGCATTCAGGTGAAATTTTAAGTAAAAATATCAAAAACTTAAAAGCTATGAATTTTAGAGTGAAAGAACTCATTTTTTAATTTTTTTCCAAAAAGGGTTTTTTTAACTACTTTAAATTTAAAAAACTGTTATGAAACCTTTTTCTGCTTAAACTAGATAGATTAAACATCATTAATTGATTTTCTTGTAAAAAAAAGATCCAATACCGTCGGTACAGCACACGTTTGAATACCCTTGGGTCATTAACACCCAGTATGATCTTTATCTAATTTTACGGAAGTGTGCCCTTTAAGAGTTAAGCAAATCAGGGCTCCTTGCATCTTTTAGCATTGGCGCACATGTTGCAAAAATCGTGAGTGATACGTCGTGGGAAAATTTTATTTAATTTTCTTAATTTCGTTAGAATATCGACAAATGAAAGTGAGAAGAAGTAATACTTTAATGATTAGAGAAATTCATTTTCATTGCATTTATTATAATAAAAGTTTGGTATGCAGTTGGGACCAAGTGAGAAAAAAAAGGAATTCTACAAAATGTAGAATTTAATAAAGAGAGACTGCATCTTTTTATCTGCACTTTTGAGAAAAAATTCAAATTTTTGGAATTTATTCTGTTCAGGATTTATGTCTAATCATTCGAGTATTGCTGCGTTTTATTGTTGTTAAATTTTCGTTTTTTATTTTATTCGAAATGTTACTTAAGTTTTTTTTTAAAATGAACAATTGAGGGGTTAATTTTTTTTCCTTCTAAAAGTGCCTACGCTTTACTGTTGAATTGGATTTAAGATTCTAAACTGATTTTATATCAAAATGGGAGTTTGTTTTGATTAAATTTTTATTTGATTCTATTTTCGACCTTTTATTTATCTAAGTTTTTCACTTCAAGAAATTTATGAAATTCTTCTTTCCTGACGTTTATTTAAAATTTTGATGAAATATAAAGAAAAGATAGGAATTTATTTCTGGAGGCACTTAGGACTTTAGTTGAATTTAATCATTTGAACGACGTTCGGCGATATTCTGTAAATTATTTTAATTCGAAAGGACGACAGCCTACGAGATATGCATACAAATAAACGGATGTCAATTGAAAAAAAATGTAATCTATAGTTTTAGCATAAGTGTGAATGAAAGAAAGCAAAGCGATGAGATAGAAAGCTTAAAAGCATTTTCATAATTCGTCGGTACAGTAGGTTTTAATAATCTAAAACCAAATTAACTTTGGTTTGTGGTGTACGTGCATAGTTTAGATAATAATCTAAAGAACTGGAATCCAATGTTTAGAAAATTCAAAGGGGAAAATTCAAAATAGATCGAGAACAGCTGCGTGATAATCTTAATATTTTTATTTCGAAAGGAAGCAATTTCAAATTTTAATTTCAGATCTGTTTTCGAAAGAGATGGAATAAAAAAGAAACTAAAATGTCAAAGTTTCAATAATATCAGGGAATTTAAGTTTCTTTTTTTCAATTCATTTTCGGTATTTTGGTACTTCAGGGAAGATAAGATTTGTAGTTAATAGTAAAAGAATTTCCACTGTGGTTCAAAATATTTGAAATTTTTTAAGTGAAAATATAAAATTCGTACCTATGCGATGACATTCTTCTTGCCAATTCTACGTAAAGATCAATCAATTTATTTATCATTGATAGAATATACGCATTTTTTTAGTCTCAAATGCATTGCAAATTTTTATTAAAATTCACTTGTCGATGTTAGAAGAACAAAGTTCAGAAAAAATGTAATTCAAAATGAAACGATTCTTCTGTATTCCGACCTGTACAAAATACTGTAAATTAGGTTGTTGAGAATAAATTTCAGGCCTTAGACTATTTTCTCACAATTGTACACTAATGCCACTATTTCTTTACATTTAATTGAAAAAATAGTTAATATTAAAAAAAAAAGTTTCATAAAAAAAACAGTTTAATTTACAAAATACTTTAATTCTCAACAAAAACAGATTCATTTTCAACAATACATTTTTAACTAAAAAGATTATTTTTCTACAAAACAGTTGAATTTACAACAAAATAATTAAATTTTCGACCAAAAAGAATAATTTTCTACCAGAAAAGACGAATTTTTAACAGATTATATCAATTTTCAACCAAATAGTTTGTGAGCAATGCATGTGATGTTAATCCAAATTTGATTTGATTAATTTTTAGATTATATTTTCTTCCTTTTGAAATTTTTACACTAAATAGTTGAATTTTTAAACTAAAAAAAAACGAATTAATTTTTAATTAATTTTTGTTTGCAAAACAGTTTAATTTTGTAACAAATTGTTGAATTCTCAACAAAATGATTGAATCCTCCACCAAAATATTTTATTTTTGAACAATAAATTTTTAACCAAAAATATGATCTTTTTACAAAGCAGTTGATCAAATAATTACCTTTTCGACCGAAAAGATACATTTTTAACCAAGAAAAATCATTTTCTGCCAGAAAGGACTAATTTGCAACAGATTACATCAATTTCAACCTAAATAGTTTGTGAACAATGGATTTAGATGGAATTGATGTTAATCTAAATTTGATTTGATTAATTTTTAGTTTATATTTTCTTCCATTTAAAAATTTTTAACTTGATAGTTGAATTGTTAAACTAAAAAAACAATCAATGTTAACCAAAAGTGAAGTAGCTTAATTTTTATTTATGCGAATTAATTTTTAATTAATTTTTGTTTGCATAACAGTTTAATTTTGCATCAAATCATTGAATTCTCAAACTAAAAAAAAAAGAAATTTTTAACGAAAAATGTAATTCTTTAACTTTCAAAAAAAGTAATTTTAAATTAAAAAACAGATTTATCCAAGGAAAAACGAATTCTTAAAAACTACTTGAACCTTCACTAAAACATATTATTTTTCGATAAAAAAAATTTTAAACAGAAAGATGATTTTTCTACAAAACAGTTGAATTTTCAACCAAATAATTAAAGTTTCGATCAAAGAAATGAATTTTCAGTCAGGAACAGTAATTTTTTTTTTAATGAATTTTCAACAGATTACAAAAATTTTCAACTAAATAGGTTGAGAAAAATGGATGTGATGTTAATTAAAATTTTATTTGATTAATTTTTTATATTTTTTTCGATTCTGAATTTAAAAAATAAATAGTTGAATTTTTAAACTAAAAAAGATATATTTTTTAACCAAAAATTAAGTAGCTTAATTTTTATGTAAACGAATGAATTTTTAATTAAAAACAAATTCTCCAAAACAGTTAAATTTTGTATCAAATCGTTGAATTCTCAACCTAAAAAGATTAATTTTCAACGAAAAACATAATACTTACATTGCAAAAAAAATGTAATTTAAAATAAAAAACAGATTTGGCCAACAAAAAATGAATTCTCAATAAAATACTTGAATCATCGACTAAAACAGATTAGTTTTCAACCATACAGTTGAATATTTAAAAACAAAAAATAGATGTTTTACACAAAAAACAAGTTTTGCAACAAAATACGTAAATTGTTAGCCAGCTTTAATGAGAAATTATTAATTTTTTAATGTTCTCAATTAAAATAATGAAAGTCATGAACTTTCAATCAAAAAATAGCGAAAATAGGAATTTTTATCGTTTATTGACTGAAGAATGACATTTCAATTAACTTTAAGTTCACTTTTAATACTTTAAAAATATTTATTTAGAAGACTGAAAATTTGGCTTAAAAAATAGAGAAATTTTTTATTGCATACTTTTTGATTTCGAAATTTAATACATAAAAAATTTAATTGCACTATTTTTTCAAATTTGTGGCAACATTTTTTAGATTTGTGACACTATTTACACTTCTTTTGATCTCTGAAAAGAGTCCGGGGTCTGAAATTTCTTGTCACATGAAAAGCTGATTTTGTTGAATGTCTATTCATAAATTGTAAATCAAGACTGAATGAAAATTAAAAAATGCTCGGAACTCAGAAAAGGAGTCTAATTGAAAATAAATTAATAAAGTTATTACTTAGAATTTATTTAGTAATTAAATAAATTCAAAAGAGGAAAACACCGAAATTAATATGAGAATATTAATTAATACTCGAAAATTCTTATTATTTTTGGAATAATTCAAAGTAGAATGAAACAAATGAAAGTTAGAAATCAAGCAACACTTTCATTAATTCAACATGCTTCTAGCTTTACATATCACGTAGAAGATTGGTGAAATAAAAAATAAAATTAGAAGGCTTTGATTAATTGCTGCTGAATGGTGAAGATAAAATGATCAGAAAAATGAAAAAAAAAAAAACAATCACAATTTTGTACGTTATTGGCCGAATTATGAATTTGATGAATTTTATAAAACACGAAAACACCAAAACCTGCGTAATCAAAATCTTTGTAATACTCTTAATTTCTTTAAGCTTGCTCTAGCGTCTCAGTTACGTATAAATGTTAACAACTGTATCCTTCGTCTAATTTATTCTTTGCCTTCGCTCTGAAACTGGCCTGAATTTATTTTCAAAATTCGCTTTCCAGAATTTTGCTACAAATTTTAAATAGTTTATATTTGTGTACCTAGAATATTTAATTTTTCGACTATGATTCTAAATTGTGAGACTTTCTACCAGAAAATATTTCCTAGAAATAATATTTTCAATTTCGATAGTGGCAAAGAAACGATATTGGTGATGTGCTCTCTCAATTTTAGATCGCTAGACGTACGTCGAAACGTCTGCTGCTCCTCGAGTTGAGATCAAAGAGGATTAGAAGAGAAACTTTTTTTTGTACGATAAAGATCTTAAATTGTTTTTATTTTAAGTTAATTGTATAAAACAAATAAAATTATCCAAGGTTACAAGTATTAATTCCTACTTCATCTGCATTTTAATTATTTTAGATTTAGGTAATAATTTTTTATTATATTTCTGTGTACTTCGTAAAGAGAAAATTTAGATAAATCTAATTTACAATAAAGAAAGGAATAGTAAAGCGAAAGTATACTGAAATATAAAGCTTCTTTTCCAATCCACTTTTGATCAAGCTTTTTATCCTAAGCTCATGAAAGTCCCTTGATTTACTATGAACTTTTTAAACATTATTTTATTCTTTGTCTGGGCAGAAATATTTTTAAGCTTTAAACATCAAGTTTAATTTTTCGAAAGTTCATTTATTTGTCAAATTGAAGAGTTCAGAGTGAATCAATAATTTTTTTTAACAGTCTGCTTTGTCCAAGATCATCGCTGCACGATCGAAATAAATTTGCACTTTTTCAAAGAACTCTCCTTCATTTTTAATTCCTTACTACTTTACAATTAAGACAAAAAAAATTGGTGTCTGTAAATCCTGGCAAAACATTCTCTGACAATATCAGATTGTTTTCAGGTATTTTAAGTTTTTTCCAGGTATAATTTTTCATAGTATGGAGCCATTCAAATAGTTCGGATAAGTAACGTTTTTTCACTTTCAAGGAATTCAATTAGTAATATGTTTTAATTTATAAAGCTTCACAAATTGTATTAAAAGATATTTTTAAATATTGTAGCATTATCCATTAAGTAAATAATATTAAAACATTTAATCATTTCTTGAACTTGTTTTTAATGTCCATGAATTAAATATTAAAGTCAAATTTAAAGCCAAATAATTGAATTTTGAGCTGAAAAATATAACTTTGGAACCAAAAAAGATATAGTATTTTTTTTTTGTTACAAAAATTAATTTTTCCATTCAGAAAAAAAAAATTTTCAAGTAGTGATAAATTAGGGGGAAAACAGTTTAAATTTTAACCGAGTAATTAATTTTTCACGATTATGAATTTTCTACCAAAAAGACGATTTTTCAACAAAATGGTTAAATTTTCAACTAAAAAAAGACAAATTTTCAACCAAATAGTTGCATTTGTAAGAAAAAAGATCAACTTTCAACCAAAAATGGAAGTCAAATTTTCAGTTTAAAAAAGGAAATCCCAAACAAGCAGATAAGCTAATAAGCTGATAAAACTTCAACCAAGAAGATTAATTTCTACCAAAAAAGACAAATTTCAACAAAATACTTGAATTTTCAACCAAAAAAGTGAATTTTCAAACAAGAAGATTAATTTTCTACCAAAAAATACCATTTTTCAACAAAATACATGAATTTTCAAGAAGACCAATTTTCAACCAAATAATTCAATTTTGAACTAAAAAACATCAATTTCTAACTAAGAATGGTACGAAAAGGTCAATTTTCCATTCAAATGATAAATCCTTATCGAAAATACTTGGAATTTTCTATTAAAAAGATCAAATTTTAACCGCGAAGCTTAATTTCTACCAAAAACGACAAAATTCAACCAAATACTTGAATTTCTTCCTAAAAGATTAATTTCCAAAAAAAAAGATTAATTTTCTACCAAAAATACGATTTTTTCAATAATATACACTCATTTTTTAATTAGAAAAGACCAATTTTGAACCAAGTAGTTGAATTTTGAACAAAAAAGGTCAATTTTCAACCGAAGAATAAAATACAAGGTGGTCGTTTTAATCGACGAACTAAATTCCCGGTCATTTCCCGGTTCGCAAACATTTTTCAAGGTCAATAAAATTTAAAAATTCGAATTCTAAAGGTAAACATTTTTTCTTTTACAGCATATAAAAAATACAGTACAAATTAAAGCACTCAAAATGGAACTCTTGAGTTTTAAACTCTTAAAATGGAATTAAAAAGTTTTTAAATCAATCAATGAACTCTCAAATTTTCCCAATTATATTATTTTATGCAATTTTAAACTAGAAAGACCAGAAATTAACAATTTAAATTTTTTCTAAACTGAACACTTCTTACATTATTTTCATCTTAAATAGTTTAAACATCCTGGAAAAGTTTCAACATTTTATTTCAAAATCTTGAGAAATCTAGAAATTTGTTTTACATTTATCAAATTTAAAAATGTTTTTGAAAATTTTCGAAATTTTTTAAAATCTTTTAAAGTAATGTTTCAAAATGAAAAATCAGTTACAATTTTTCTAGGAATCTCAAGAAAATGTTTGTATTCTTTTGAAGCCATACTTAAAAAGCTTTCAAATTTTTTGTTAGAACTATGCAAAAATTTATATTTTGTTTTAAATTAAGCTTTGGCTATTTGCACCTAAATTTCAATACGATTGACCGATGTGAAATTATTTGAAATAATTTTTAATATTTTAAATTAATCTTGAATCTTTTTAAAACTTCTAAATATTTCTTAAAATTACTCAAACTTTTCCACAAATAATAAGTGTTCAATTGTTATTTATACATCAAAATTTCATAATTTCATATACAAATAAAAATTCTTTTGAGAAAGACAATTAAAATTGTAACATTCAGAGTTTAAAAGTTCCTCAAAATTTTAACGATTCAATGCTTTCCATGTCAAATAATTTAGTTTTAATTTGTATACTTTTAAATATATGGTTTCAATTTAATCGTTTTAAATAATCAGTCAAATATTGCTGAATATTAAATAATTAACCTTTGTCTTAATTAAAAAATTTAAAATTGATTGCGTTAAAAATGAAATATTTCAGACTGAAACAATATTTTTAATTTAATGAAATTCCTTCATTACGAATATATAATTATGATGTTATTTTTAAATTGAAAATAGTTCATGAGGTTTCAATCCGACGTTTACATTTTTTTAATGATTAAGACTTTCGAATTGAAACAGTTCAATCTTTAACATTAAAATCAGAAAATTCTTACATTTTTAACGGATTCAGAATCTTTTTGTCAAAACAATTATTGCTCACTTTTTAATACTTAAAGTACAGATCCACTTTGAAAATATTTTACTTATATTTGATAAGATAAAAATGGTTCTTAACAAAAATTCTCAACTTTTACTTTTTACTTGTTTAAGTCTTGAGGACTGCATTTTAAAATTACCGAAATAAAAAGTTTACGCTTAAGAATAACAATCTATAATAGAAAATTTTGAAAGTAAAAGAATTTCGAATTAATTATTGTGATCTGAGTAATATCATAATTGAAAAATATAATTAAACTAACTATTTTTAAACAGTTTGAAAATCGAACTTGGACAGATTTTTATTCTAAAGATTTGTAAAATTTCCAGTCAAAACATAAATTCACTGTCATTTCCCGGTTTTCCTGGTTTCCCGGTCCAGCGGCTAACTCAAAATAGTTGAATTTTCAACTGCAATGATGAATCTTCAACTAAATTATATGAATATTAAACAAAAAAATATTAATTTTCCACTAAAAATATGAAGTTTTAACAAAAATAGTCGGATTTTCAATCAAACAGATGAACTTTTAACCGAGAAGATTAATTTCTACCAAAAAATACGAATTTTTAACAAAGTACATGAACTTTCAACTCAAAAAAGATAAATTGTCAACCAAAAACAGAATAGTTCAATTTTAAGGTAAAAAAAGCATTAATATTTAAAAGAAAATTATTTAAAAAAAAGAATAGTCCCAAGATACTTACATTTTCAAAGAAAATGAGGAATTTTCAACTAAAATGATGAATTTTTAAGTTAAATGATGAACAATTGAATTTTAAATATTTTTAGTAAAAAAAAATAATGTTCTACCAGCAAGATGAATTATTAACTAAAATTAAAAATATTCAACTGAACTAGTTACATATTCAGTTACAAAAAAATTCCAACAAAAAGAAATATTAGTAAAAAAAAATTAATTATCAGCCAAAGAAGAAACGAATTTTTAAATCAAATTATTTTCAAATATGTTTTTCAATTTATATTTTAAAACAGATGAATTCTGAACAAAAATGGTATTAGTTGATATTTCAACCCAAAAATATTTTCATTTTGAATTAAATAAGCCGAATTCAATAAAAGAAAACTTTTCAACTAAGAGAGAGAGAGAGAGAAAAATGCAAACCATCTGTTTAATTTTCAAGCAAAAGGATCAATAATTTTCAACTAAGATTAATTTTCTACCAAACCTAACAAATTTTTAACAAAATACTTGAATTTTCAACCAGACACTTCAATTTTAAACCAATAAAGAAATTTCATTTCAAAGCAATAACAAAAAAATAAATTTGCAAAAAAATAGTTAAGAGCGGTAATATAAAGCTACTTTCACAAATAAAGAATAATTGTTATTCAATTTTATATTTCAACTAAAAAAAGCAGGCCCTGACATTTCCAGGGTTTTCCAGGTACTATCTAAAAAAAGGCAAATAAAAATCTCTCATTTGATCAAAATAAACCCTTTTTTTGACCAAGCAATCATATGTCGAATGTCTTAAATGATTTTTTATTTTGCTAAATTTACATGAAGAACGTCAGTAAATATTATTGGGACGTTCGAGTTTTTTTTGCATTTACGTTCTTTGCAACTGACCTTATCCTAATATTAGTGAGACAGGTTTCCTATTCAGTATATAAATAAATATTTAGGCGAATCAAAAAATAATTCACTCGCACAAGCAATCCGGCATCGAGGAAATCCTTAAACGAATTAACAAAAACAGCACTGTCAACAAATTTCTACAAGGATTTTTTTCAACCATCATCTTTATAATCATGTCATGTTTCACTCACTCGCTATAAACATTGCGCTGTTCGAATAAAGAAAGTGTCAAATTAATAGTCATGAAAGTCTTCTAAAATCAAAATTTGAGGAAGAGATCGAAAATAAAATAATTTCTTCTCTTTTTAATTTGTCACTCTCTATACATTTCGAATCTTTAAACTTCTTTTCGTGACCTCAATTTGTTTTGCAGATTTAATTCTTACTGCAAATCCCATTAAAATTGGATTTACTAGCCTATCCTATAAATGAAAATATAAAGATTGCTACCTATGCAAAAAATATGCGCTTGTTAAAAAACTAGAAGGTACTTTAAAACTTAATATTTTAGTTTAATTGCACTATGGCAATGGACTTACGACACTCCTAATTTCCCGTAGAAATGACCGTACTTATAGATTTTGTACAAAAAGAAGTCAGTCGCGAACATAGATAATATGGCACGGCTTTGAGTACAGTTTTTTTTTCTTACAGTTCTCTGCAGACAATAGTTTCAAATTCGAACTATAGATGTATATTTTATAATAGAACCAGCATTTATCCTAAAATATTTAATATTAATTTTTCAAATCGCCAGCATGAAAATGACGGGGCTCAGATCGATTAGAAGGCTTAAAAAAAGTCCGATTAGTAATTAGTCGCATAAAATTAGAAAGGAGGTCGCACGGAATTTCGAAAAAAGTAAAATATATATTATATATAAAATAACTTTAGTTGTTTAGGAATATATATTATATCAGTCTCATTTATTTTCAAATTTCATAAAAATAGTAGAATGAGAGAAGTTTGTAATTTACATTATTTTTGAACTCCAAGAACATTGATTTTTAACATTTTAAACTTAAAATTACTCAAAAATGAAGATTTTAAATTTAAGACTCTATAATTTGAATATAAAATTATCCATTTTTTAGTGATTCAGAGTTCACATCTCAAAATGTTCTCGATATAGGGGAAATCGTAATTTTTCAAGAAAATAGGGGAGGAAGTTTTTTCAAATAAAATTAATGTAAATACAATTTGGAATTCAACAAGAAATGCTTTAAATTAATAAGATTTCAAGTCGAAATATATTACATTTTCTATAAAGTAGTTGAATTTTCAACCAAGAAATGAGTTTTTGACCAAAAAGATGAGTTTTGAAGTTAAAGTAGAATTTTTGTTTTTTAAACAGTTAACTTAAACATGAAAGATTAATTTTTAATCAAATATCTGAATTAGAAAAAAATGAACATTTGTAACAAAACAGCTGCATTTACAACCAAATAGTTGAAAACTTTCAAGCAAAAGAGACAAATTTTTAACAAAGTAATGACAGTTTTAGTCAAATAATCAAAATTTCAACCAAATGCTCGAATTTTCAAACAAAAAAATTAAATTTCAGGCAAATAGTTAAATTGTCTAGCCAAAATTACGAACTTTGTACAAAACAGATGAATTTTCAACAAAGACGTTAGTTTTTAACTAAAAATGTTAATTTTTAAACTAATACTGGAATTTTCAACCAAGTAGTTGTATTTACAACAAAAAAATGAGAAATTTCAAGCCACAGAAGTGAATTAAAAAAAAAATTAATTAAACTTTAGCCAAATAGATGAACTTTTAAGCAAAAAAGATTAAACTTCAAACAAATATATAGTTGAATTTTCAAGACAAAAAGACTATTTTTTTGCAGAACAGTTGAATTTTCAACAAAAAAGTTCATTTTTAACCAGAAACATAAATTTTAAAATAATTGGTTGAATTTTAAACCAAAAAATAATAATTTCAAACCAAACATTTTCATTCGCAATCAAATATTTGATTACTTTCAAGCCAAAGAGAGGCATTTTTAATAAAGTAATTTAGTTTTAACCAAATAGTTGAATTTTCAAACAAAAAAAGAAGATTAAACTTTAACGAAATAGTTGAATCGTCAAGACAAAATTACGAATTTTGTACAAGACAGTTAAATTTTTAACCAACAAACATGAATTTTCAACACTAAAGTTAATTTTCAATCGAAAAAAATGAGTTTTCAAACATTTTAATTTTAAACCAAAAAATAATATTTTCCACCAATACATTGCATTTAGAACCAAATAGTTGATAACTTTCATGCAAAAGAGAAGAATTTTTAATAAAGTAATTTAGTTTAACAAAAATTGTTGAATTTTCAAAAACAAAAAAGACTAAACTTCAACAAAATAGTTGAATTTTCAAGCCAAAAAGATACATTTTTTAAAAGAAAATTGAATTTCCAACCAAAGAAGATGACCCTTCAACTACAAAAGATGAATTTTCAATCTATAAAGATGAATTTTTTCTTCAAAAAGGCGAATGTTAAAAAAAAAACAGTAGAATTTTTGACCAAAAAAATTATTAGCCTGAAAAGTTGACTTTTCAACCAAAAAGATCATTTTTAACCGTAAATAGTGAATTAAAAACAATTAACTTTAAACTTATCTGTTACATTTACAACCAATTAGTTTAACTATCAATCAAAGAAACGAATTTTGAAATAACTAGATGAATTTTTAAACAAATACTTTAATTTTCATACAAAAAAGAAAATTTCTTAGAAGGTAGTTAAATTTTTGACAAAAAAGTTAATTTGCAACCAAGAAAAATAAATTTCGAGGCAAAAACATCACTTTTCTACCATAAAACAGGAATTTATAAATCATAATGATTAAATTTTTAACCAAATAGTCGAATTTTTACCCAAGTAGAATGAACTTTCAACCAAACATAGTGGAATTTTTTTTGGGTTCTATTAACTCAGATCGCATTTAGGCGAAAAAAAAACAATAAAAAAAAACCTAAAAATGTCCAAACTGTTACGGCTTATGATCTGAAAAAAATAATTCTCTAAATATGGATAAGGAAATTACAAATTTTTCCATTTCAAAAGCTATTAAATTAAAATTTTCTAAAAATGAAACTTTAATGACAAATTATTCAATTTTTAACGTTTTCCATTAAAATGGTAAAATTTTGTTCTAAATTGCTTTAAGATTTTTAAAGCTGCACTGTGATTAAAATTTAAACTAAATATAGCGAACTTTTGGTAAACACAAATTTTCAACCAAATTTTGAACTAAAAAAAATTTACTTTCAACCAAATATGGAATGGTCAAATTTTCAGTTAAAAAATAAGAAAATATCGAACAAGCTGATTTATTTTAACTAAAATTGATTATCATTAATTAAAATAGTTGAATTTTCAACCAAAAAGATAAAACTTCAACCAAGAAGATTAATTTTGACCAAAAACGACAAATTTCAACCAAATTCTTGAATTTTTTCCCAAAAAACATGCATTTCCAAACAAAAACTTCACTTTTCAAACAAGAAGATTGATTTTCTCCCAAAAAGAATATTTATTCAATAAAATACATACATTTTTGAACTAGAAAAGACAATTTTGCAACCAAATAGTAGAATTTCTAACTAAAAAAGATCAATTTTCAGCCAAGACATAAAAACTTGAATTTCTAACTAAAATGATGAACCCTCAATTCGATTAGTTGAATTTTAAACAAGAGAGAGTTTGATTTTCTATAAAAAAGATGAACTTTTAACCGAGAAGATTAACTTCTACCAAAAAATACGAATTTTCAACAATATACATGAATTTTTAACTTAAAAAAGATAAATTGTCAACCAAAAACTGAATAGTTAAATTTGAAGTTAAAAAAAAGTATTTTTTTAAAAATAATTATTCTTTTTTTTTTAAATAATTGCCCCAAAATACTTAAATTTTCAAAGAAAATGATAAATCTCTAACGGGAATAGTTGAATTTTAAACTGAAATGATGAATTTTTAATTAAAATGATTAATCTTTAACTAGAACAATTGAATTTAAACATTTTTAGTAAAAAAAAAAGTAACGTTCAACCAGCAAGATGAATTATTAAATAAAATAAAAAATATTCAACTGAACTAGTTAAATATTCAGTTATAAAAAAAAAATTCCAACAAAAAAAATATAAAAAAAATTAATTTTCAGGATAACGAAATTGTCAATTTTTCCATTGCAAAAGCTATTAACTTAAAATTTTCTAAAAATATAGCTTTAGTGGGAAATTATTCTATTTTTAATGTTTTCCATTGAAATATTAAATTTTTTTCTAAATTGAATTTCAATTTTAAAAGTTTAACTGTGATTAAAATTTAAACTCAGTATAGCGAACTTTAGGCAAAAACGGAAAAAGAAAAAAATGTCGCACGATCCGAGCCCTTCCATATAAGAAATTCGAAAACTACTGATAATCTCATTAAATTCAACTTTTAATGAAATTATCGACTTACATTTATAGTTCGAAAGCTCTGCTAGAAGTGTAATAAATAAATAGCAATTAATATAGTTATACATATAATAATATCTATCAAAGTAGAATCTTCAACATCAGACACTGAAACTTACGAATTTCCAAGTTTCAATTACAACACCTGATTCACCCAATATGCTTTTCTTTGTACTTTTTAAGATCAACAATATCTTAAAAATGCAATATTTCAAAATCTTAATATGATCCTTAAATATTATAGACAAGTATGAAATATATTAATAAAAAGATACAAAATGTATTGTTAATTTGAATATTCAACTCCTTATTGTATCAAATTCCTAAATTTTATTCTTACAATCTTAAAAAATTGTTTTTCTTAGTCTCGGTAATAATTACAATAGGATAGAAAAAAATCTAAAAAATGTCAGATGTGAAAGATTCTACTTTATTACAATAATAATGTGACTTTACACAGTATATGCACACGTGAAACTGACGCACAATTTATCACCTCATTAAAACTTCACTTGGTTTGCTTCTGGGATGCACAAAAAATTAAAAATTAAGAAAAATGTAAATAGTGTCGATTTTGAGAGAAAAGTTGAAGGGATTACATTTTTAAGACGTAGAATTATCAGTCAGGTACGTAAAAGTCCTTCGGCATCCCAGGCATGAAATTATAAATTATAGTTATAAAACTATAATAATCTAAAGAAAACTTAAGACATCCTTTAAAACTGAAAAAAAACTTATTGAGATTTCAAACACAACGTCAAAAAGTTACAGGCACCTCATAAATTGAATTATTAAGTTAAAAGAGATAACTCTTTAAACTGAACTTTTACTAACTTATGACTGGATGCCAATAAACCCAATTCTTCCAAAATTTGTTCCGTATAAAATCGTTTCAATTTAATTAGAAAAATTAATAATATTTACTGGTGTTCGTTAATCGTCACTTTTATTACGAAAGAACGAAAAAAAATCAAACTACCTTCACATTTTTAAATTTACGTTTCTGAATGAGAAATTTCAGAATTTAAACATACTTTAATCGCAATTATTAACTCGAAAATTCAAACTTAAAAATTTAGATTGGCATCACAGGTTTATCAACACGTTTTTAACACAGTTTTAACACGGAAAAAATCGTCTTATTCCATTCGCAAATATTTGAAACTTTGGATTCGCAATTTTCTCTCTTACCTTCAATTGATTCGTTATTTTTCACGAAAGGCGATTTGGGAATAAGTACACGATTGTGTTACTTTTCGTATCTTTGGCAACACCAGAGTGGAAAAAAAGTACCTGGAAAGAAAATAAAGAATAGAAATAGAAATGAAACTGAGAATTCAATTGCTAGAGGCAAAATTATTCTTAAAAATTCACCTTTATAATGAAACTAACGCCGACGAAATTTGTATTTTCTTACTGGATGACACAATTTTTGTTCCTTTGGGCTAAACCGGCTCTCGAGAGATCACGTTCGATTTCATCATCGTCTTCAATCCTGTTGATAAAATACCGATTTAATATTTTTACTTAAATGAGCGATTCTCTATAGGGTCAAAATATCTCAAGTGTGCAACTTTTAAATCGATAGTTCTATTTTCAATAAATTTATACATTTTTCGATTTGTTTTTATATCAAAATAACTTCCCTAAAATATTTTTGCAAGACATTTTTTTTCAAATTATTAACAATCAAAGTTCTTGATCAGTTTTTTCAAAAATGGATTACTCGCGAATAGTTCAATCAAAATTCAATAATTGAGTTATGGGACTTTTGGTTACGAAGTATACTTTAAGCTAAAAAATTGTTCGGTAGCAATAAAAAATTTTAATTGTTTAAATAATCGTTTTTTTAAAACATTTGTAAATTAATTAAACTTCTCCGACTGTGAAAGAATTCTTTCACGTGCCAATAGATTCTATAATCTTTTCCGAAAATTTTGGTGAAAAAAAAAGTTTGTATTTTGCAGTAGTTCAAAAGTCATTGATTTTTTTGTGACTGCGCTCCGACTTCCAGCGCTGGTCGAGCACGTTTGGTTGCGGTAGTTAAGTATAGTGAAACTTTTAACCAAGAAGATTAATTTTCTATCAAAAAAGTATTTTTTTAACAAATCGGTTTAAACATTCAACCTAGTAGCTGAATTTAAAACAAAAAGATGAAAGTTCAACAAAAAATTAGGATTAGTTGATATTTAAATTAAAAATCTCCATTATTTTAAATACCAACTATTACATTTTTTAAATTGAAAATTTATCTTTTTTGGTTTAAAATTAAACTACTAGGTTGAATGTTTGAACCGATTTGTTAAAAAAAATACTTTTTTGGTAGAAAATTAATCTTCTTGGTTGAAAGATAATGATAATGATAATAATGATAATGATTATTTGACTATTCAATTTTTTTTTGTTGAAAATTTATCTATGCTTAATTGAAAATTAAACTACCTTATTCTTTTTTAGTAGAAAATTAATCATCTTGGTTGAAAATTCATCTTACTGACCAAAAAATAACTATACCTGGTAGAAAGTTGAACGGCTTTTTTTTAATGAACATTTATCATTTCAGTTTAAAATTCGTTTCATATTGTACTTAATGTCATACCCATAATAGTTCTATTCAAAATAATTTATTACCCAATGGTTCCCCTATTTCTTGGCTTAAAGTTGATCCATTTTATTAAAAAAAAATTCATTTTTGTTTTAAATAATGATTCCTTCTTTTAATTAAAAATTCATTTATTTTGTGGAAAAGAGAACTATTTTGATAATATTTTTTTTTAAATTAATCTTTTAACTGAAAACCTAACCATTCAAATTTGGTTGAAAATCTTTTTTTTTTAAATTTGATAATGGATCTATTTTGTGGAAAATTCATCTTTTTAGTAGAAAATCAAAAATCTTGGTTGAAAATTCATATTTTTAAATAAAATATTGACTACACCTTGTAGAAAGTTGAACCACTTGATTAAAAATTCTTTTTTTTATGAACATTTATCATTTTAGTTGAAATATCGTGTCATATTGAACTCAATATGATGCCCGTGCGCGACCGAACGTACCCGACCAGCACTGGAGGTCGTTGGAGCGCGATCACAAAAAAATCAATATCTTTTGAACTACTGCAAAATACAACATTTTTTTTCACCAAAATTTTCGGAAGATTGTTTCCGAAGTTGATAATAGAATTTCTAAATTCGAGTTGGCTGTTCAAATATATTAATAGAATCTCCAAATTAAAAAAGGGTGATTCAATACTTGAAATAAAAATCTAAAAATTTGTATTTTGAAAATTTAAAATTTTAATTTATTCAATTTGAACAACATATAAATAAAATTTTTTTTATTTTGACCAAAGTAAAGAGTCTTCAATTATAAATCTTCCAAATTGAAGAAATGTTATATGTATATCATAAAAATTACAGAATTTTTAACTGCAAAACTTAAATTGTGCATAATTTTTATATATAACTTTAAAAAATTAAAAACTCAATTTTACGGATTTAAAAACCTAGTTTGGAATTTTTTTTATGTACTTAAATTTCGAAGACTTGTCATGGAAAATTCTTTTATTTCGAATATTGCCAATTCAAAACTTCAATATTTAATTTTGTACAATAGAAAATGATGCATGCATGAATGTTTTTTTGGAACAGTTCAATTTTAAAGATACGAAATTGAAATACATTCAATTATACAGGTTTAAAATTGAAAAATATTCAATTGTGAAGTTTTAGAATTTAAATTTATTCAGTTTTAAATATGTATATATTCAATTTTCAAAAAGTAAGAAATTTTACACAAAATAATCGAAATAATACAATTTTTAATTGAAAAATTTAAACTTGCCTAATTTTCAATTGTAAATTTTAAAACGTAGACTCTTCCCGTATTCACTTTTAAAGACTTACAATTTAAAGTTATGCAATTTTGAATATTTTAAATTGAAGACTTTACCAAATTTAATGTATACACACAAAATGATTGAACTTTTATCGTTTTTCTTTTTTGAATTGTTCAGTGCTGAAGATTTAAAATTGAAATTTATTCAATTTAAAAGGTGTATAAAGAAGTATAAAGTCTTAAATTTTTGAACAAGTCAAGAGTTTTCAATTCTAAAATTTCCTAAACTGGAAAAATTTCAAACGTAAATCATAAAAATGACTGAATTTGTAACTGTAAAACTTAAAGCTTCTAAAATTTATACTCGTTAATTTAAAAGTTAATGACTCTTCAAGTATTCTAATTTAAAGATTTACAACTTAAAATTATCCAATTTTGAATAGTTACAATTGAAAATTCTTGAATTTCGAAAATATATGTACAACTGCAAGTTACTCAATTTTCAAGATTAATATTTTGGGTTATATCATTCCGAATATTTTTTAGGATAGTTTCATTTTCAAGATTTACAATTTATGGAAAATTCTTCAATTTTGAATATTTGAAATTGAAGACTCTTAAATATCTAATGTACCTAATAAAAAAGGTGCAATTTTGAATGCTTTTTTGAAATGGTTTTATTTTGAAGATTTGAAATGGAAATTTATTCAGTTTTAAAGATTTACAAATAAAAATTCTTTAGGTCAATGTTACCACAAAGAAATTTACTAAATTAAAAGAAAAATCAATAAATATTAGCAAAGATTTTACACGGGTCAAAAAAGTGACCTTTATATGGAGAATACCTAAAAATCAATATTTGCTCTGAGAAATTGTAAGCTTCTCTTGAAATAAAAATAATGCTTACGCTCTTTCTTGAGTATCGAGATGATGGACCAATTCATCTCTTTTATTTACAATAGACACCAATTCTTCGAGCAAAAGATCCTCTCGGATTTTTTGCTCTGCAGACTTTTGCCATTCTTCGACAGCAAGAATACTTCTCAGTTCCCGATTCAAAAGTTCAAATCGTCGCTCCAAATCGTCCTCCTTCTCCCTGTAATCAAATATTCATACATAAAAAAAAGCAATTTTAAATAGAACGTTCCATACTGGAAAAAAATTCTCTGACAGTTTCAGGTTTCTTCCAGATATTTCGGAATATGTATAAAATTTCGTGATTTTATTATAAATAATGTTTATTTTTAGTATATTATATTACAAGATATTCTTAAATATATTATTACCATCGATTAATTAAATTATTAAAAAATACCAAAAACATAATTAATCATTACTTGAATTTGAATAATAATTCACATCAAGTTTTATTTTATTTTTTTATACTTAAAATTCAATGCATATTTAGGTAAAATTAACGTGCATTAATTTTCTACAAAAAAAAAACTATTTTTAAATAAAATGCATGCATTTTTAAACAAATAGTTGAATTTTCATCTGAAACAGGTCAATTTAAAAAAAAGGTAAATTTTGAACTAAAAAAGATAAGTTTTCTACAAGACATGGAATACTTAAATTTCGAGTTAAGAAATTATTTTCAATTAGAAAAATGCAAATAAAGTAATTTTTTATCTAAAAAAGGTCGACTTTCAAATAAAAGATTGAATTTTGAACTAAAAAAAGTGTGTTTTCAACCAAAAATTGAGTACTTAAATTTTCAGTTGAAAATTAATTTTCCATTAATAAATATCAATCAAGTAGTTTTATTTTCAACTAAAAATATGATCTTTCTAACAAGAAGATTAATTTTCTACCAAAAAAGGCGACTTTTCAAACATAATACATGATTTTTAACGATATAGTAATAAAAAAAAGTAAATAAATTTATTTTTAACCAAACTGATACATTTTCTACTAAAATAATAAATGTTCAACTGCATAAAAAAGATAAATTGTCAACCCAAAATCGAATAGTTAAATGTTCAGTTAGAAAATTAAGGTTCAATCGAAGAGATGAATTTTCAACTGAAATAATTACATTATAAGGTTTAAAAAATTAATGATAAATCAAAAAGACGATTTTTCCATAGAATAATGTGATTTTTCGATTAATAAGATAAATTTTTAACCAAATATTGAATTGTTAAATTTTCAGTTAAAAAATAATAATTTTCAAACAAAAATTGTTGCCAATAAAATTGTCAAAGTTTCGAATGGAAGAGTTAAACTTTCAGTAAAAAATTAATTTTCAGTTAAATAAAAAATAATTTTGTACAAACTAGCTCATTTTTTAACTAAACAGGTTGATTTTCAATATAAATGAGAAATCTACAACCAAAAAAAAGTTTATTTTCAATAAAGGGCTTAACTATTCAGTTAGATTTTTAGTTTAAAAAAAAACATTACTTTTCAAAACAAAAAAGTAATTTAGAAAAAGTAGTTAAATTTTCAAAGAAATTGATGAATATTCAACTAAAAAATGATAAATCTCTAACTAGAAAAGTATAAATTTATAGACAAAAAGATGAAATTTCAACTAAAATTATGAATCTTTAACGAAAATATTTTTGTTTAGCCAACGAGATGGATTTTTGACTAAAATTATGAACTGTTGAACTTTTCAGTTTAAAAAATTTAATATTAACAAAAACTAAATTTTTGTTAAGGAAAATAGTTGAAGTTTTAACTGGAATACATAAATTTTCTAGTAAAAAAAATAACTTTTCATCAAAGAAAAAACGAAATTACAACAAAATAGCTCATTTCTCAACCAACGATGAATTTTCCAGCAAAAATATTATTTTTTAACAAAAAAATTTAATTTTCGACCAAGTCATTAAATCTTCATTCTAAACAGGATTAAGTCTGAATGAAAAATAAAGTAGTTGATATTTCAATCCAAAAAGGTTTTAATTTTTGAATTTTTAATCGAATTTTCAAGAAACTACATGAATTTTAAACCAGATACTTGAATTTTTAACTAAAAAATATAAGTTTTCAACCAAAAATAGAAGTTAAATTTTCAGTTAAAAAATTAATTTCGAACACATAAAAACGAAATTTCAACAAAATAGTTAAATACAGCAAAAGCTGCTTTTACATAAAAATTCCCTAACAATTTCCAGGTTTTCTGAATAGGGTAGACACCCTGTTAAAAGTAGATTTCGCAAACTGATTAAGATTTTTTTCAAATTCAAATTCTAAAAGTAGTGATTCCGAGTTACAGAAAGAAAAAAGCTTACAAAATGTTCAATTGCATCTGTCGCCTTAGGAGGGCGTTTTTCTTATTAACAAGTGTGAACCACAAGGACATCAGCCTTTCCGTTTCCTCCTCATTATCACTTTCCATGGCAGCTCTCAGTTGCTTTTCGAGTTTCGCGGCCTGAACATCAATCTGGCTTTGTTCTCTCTCCAAAGCTTCAAGCTCGTTTTGAATGTAGGACGTCATATCTTTTCCCAACTAAAATAAAAAATTACTTTAAATATAAATCAGCAACAGGGTGGTCATTCAGGGAACAATTTCAATTTCCCGGTCATTTCCCGATCAAGTTTTTCAATTTTCTCGGTTAAGTAAATGTAACATATTCACATTCGTCGCAAAATACAAACATTTACTTATTAATCATGAATTTTCAAATAAAATTATATAAATCTTCAACTGGAATTTGAAACTAAACAAATGAATTTTCAAATAAATTATGAATATTTAACTGAAATACTTTAATTTTTAACCAAGATGCATTTTTAAACAATAAGACGAATTTTCAAACAAAACTATTAATTTTGTACAAAAAATGCCATTTTTAACAAAATACATTAATTTTAACGAAATAGTTGACTTTTCTATCAAATTTTAAAATGGAGTAATTACCTTTTCAGTCAAAAAATTTTAATTTTCAACTAAAAAAATGCATTTTTTAATTAAAATTATAAAATATTCAACAGAAATAGTATTTTAATTTTCCGTTTAAGAAACAAATTTTCAAATGGAATAATTACATTTTTAGCAACAAAAATATATATATATATTAATTTTCAACTTAACTAATGAATTTTGACTAAAAAAGATAAATTTTCAAACAAAAATTAAATAATTAATTTTGAGTTATGAAAATCAAGGTTCAAACAAAAAATATGAATTTTTAACTAAAAAAGATGATTTTCAAATAAAAATTTATAATTAAATTTTCAGTCAAAAATGAATTTTCAACTAAAAAAATGAATTTTTTAATTAAAATTATAAAATATTCAACGGGAATAGTATTTTAATTTTCAGTTTAAGAAAAAGAATTATTTTCAACCAAAAAAGGAACGCATTTTAAATAAATTAGTTAAATTTTCGGTCATGAATTTTCAAATAAAATTATGAATCTTCAACTGGAATAGTGGAATTTGAAACCAAGCAGATGAATTTTCAACGAAAATAATGAATAATTAACTGAAATACTTTAATTTTTAACCAAGATGCATTTTTAAACAATAAGACTAACTTTCAAACAAAATGAAATTTCATTTTAACGAAGTAGTTGAATTTAAAAATAAAAAAATTAATTTTCAACTAAAAAAAAATGAATTTTTTAATTAAAATTATAAAATATTTAACAGAAATAGTATTTTGATTTTTAGTTTAAGAAACAAATTTTTAAATGGAATAATTACATTTTTAGTAAAAAAACTATATTAATTTTCAACTTAACTAATGAATTTTTACTAAAAAAGATAAATTGTCAAACAAAAATTAAATAATTAAGTTTTAAGTTTTAAAAATCAATTTTCAAACAAAAATATGAATTTTTAACTAAAAAAGATCATTTACAAACAAAAATTTAATAATTAAATTTTCAGTCAAAAAATGAATTTTCAACTAAAAAAATGAATTTTATAATTAAAATTATAAAATATTCAACGGGAATAGTATTTTAATTTTCAGTTTAAAAAACAAATTTTCAAATGAAATAATTACATTTTTAGTAAAAAATCTATATTAATTTTCAACTTAACTAATGAATTTTTACTAAAAAATATATATTGTTAAACAAAAATTAAATAATAAAGTTTTGTGTAATAAAAATCAATGTTCATACAAAAAATATGAATTTTCAACTAAAAAAGATTATTTCCAAATAAAAATTTAATAATTAAATTTTCAGTCAAAAAATGAATGTTCAACTAAAAAAATGAAATTTTTAATTAAAATTATAAAATATTCAACGCGAATAGTATTTTAATTTTCAGTTTAAAAAAAGAATTATTTTTAACCAAAAAAAAGAACACATTTTAAATAAAATAGTTAAATTTTCGGTAAAAAAATTATTTTTTACCCAAAGAAAAAAACAAGTTTTGAATTGAATAGCTCATTTATCAACCAAAGAAATGAATTTTTAATTAAAATGATGAATCTTCAATGAAGAAAATGAATTTTTGGTAATAGAGTTTATTTTTCAACGAAGTAAATTTGTTTCTGACCTAAAATATAAATTTTCAACTAAAATTATGAATATTTAACTGGAGTATTTGAATTTTGAACCAAAAAAATAATTTTTGAACAATGAGATGAAGTTTTAAAGAAAAAATTTATTTTCTACCAAAAAAAGGCGTTATTTAAAAACAAAATTTGTAAATTTCCAACGAAATAAATTATTTTCAATTTAAAAAGACAAATTTATATTCTAATTGTAAAATTTTTAATTTGAAAAGGTCAATTTTCAATTCTAATATTTAAATTGTATACCTACCTAACAGATGAATCTTCAACCAATATGATTTATTTTCTACAAAAAAAGATGAATTTTTCACGAACTACATGAATTTAAAAAAAAATGGTTTCATTTTCAATTGAAAAATATTGATTTTTTACCAAATAGTTGAATTTTCATCCAAAAAATATAGAATTTTAACCAAAATACAATAGTTGAATTTTCAGTTAAAAATCTCATTCTTAACCAAGCAAAAAATCGGATTTTCAGAAAAATTGTTTAATTTTCTACTGGAATATTTAAATTTACAGTGGAAAATTTAATTTTTAATAAAGTACTTACATTTTTAAAAAGAGATGAATTTTCAATTAAAATGATTAATCTTGCAACAGCAAAATAATTTGTAACAAAAGTTTTTACCTTTTAACAGCAAACAGTTGCATTTTCAAGAAGAAAAAGGTAGATTCATAACGAAAAATGTAAAACAAAAATTATATTAAAATTCAGAAATATTTCCTCTTGGAAATACTGCTGCTCTAAAAACTATTTGAAATTCTCTCTTTTTCTAAAGTTTGGAAGAAGGAAATTTTAAATTGTGACGAATTATGACTTACAACCGTGATTTTTTAAACTCCTTTCTTCCCACTTTTAATTCTTTAAAAAATATTCCCGTTGAATGCAAAAATTCCCTATTTGAAGTGAAATTATATCAATTTTCTAAATTGATCAAAATTATTTAAAATAATGACAACTTGAATTTTGCTATGATCAGTTGTACGCTATGTAGTTGTATGATAATTCAGTTTTAGATATAAATTTATTACCCCTCTCAACACGTAAGGCCCGCCATCAGGATAAGTCTTCTCTGGGGAAATTCGTTCCATGATTTTCGAAAAAGAATAGAGAGGTGTAGAACATTTTTTGTCACCATCAGCTACTGGAGTATAGTTCCCATTATGTTCCGACTGAAAATCATGAATTTTTTATTTTTAAATCAGAAAAGATTGGCAGTTTTTAAGAATTTAAAAAGGCTTTTTTTTAATTTTTTGGTTCGTACTTTAATACTTATTCGATCGCCAGGAGTCGAAGGCGTCATACTTCTTCTAGGACTATTGTTTTGATCGTCTGTAGACCGGCGATCGCTATTATTGTCGTCGCTAATTTGATTAGTCGAAACAGTAACCCCCAATCTTGCTTCCGCTATCAATCGCCTTGCTCTTTCTCTCAACTGCTGTTGCCTTTCTTCATCACTTTGCTGTATTATTATACGTAAATTAGAAAATTATTAACATTTTATTTCTTATTTTCAGATATTAATGGAAATTTTTATTTCACTTTGAACAATTTGGTATCTAATAATTTAGGGATCAAAATCCTTCCCACATTCATTTCCGTTTCCCTTTTTTAATTCTCATTTTTCCCCCTATTTACGAAAAACTTTCGCTTTTCCCTTATTCAGGGTTGATACAAAATCCCATATTTGAAATTCTCTGACTTTCCCTGAAAAATCTTTAATTCATCATAACTGTTATAAATTTTTCTCTCAAGTATAAAAAAGAAACTCACACCTAGGAGATCAATGATGCTAACGCAACAAATATTTCTTGATAAATTTATACATAATTTTATAAATTTCAACTATAGTTTATCAAAAATTTACAAGGATGCCATAAACTAATTTACTTGAAAAAAATAAATCTGTTTAAACCCAAAAAGAAACAAAAAATAACTCTTTTTTCATCCAAAAACAGACCACTGTAAATTAATTATGTAACTGATGATCGTTTAATCCAGAACTGATTTTTTGCATTAACCCAAAAATAACTTCAAAATTAAGAAAAACATTTTGAAATAAAGAAAAATTTTTCTTGTACCTAAAAAACGATTACTTCGAACTAGAAAAATCTCTTTGAATCATAAGAAATTCCTTTGAATAAAAAAAATTTTCTTGGAATCTACAAAATTCTACTTACAAGAAAAGAAAATAAAATTCAACATAAAACTTTGCTCAAGGGCCGCGCATAAATTACGTAAAGTTGTTTTCTGAAATGATTTAACGAAGTGGTTCAACTTTCAACAAATGTACTCGAATTTTCAACCAAAAAAGATAAATTCTCAATAAAAAATGTAAATGTTGATATTTAACCAAGAAAAGATTTTCCTTTTAATTCAAAAACAGTTAAATTGAATAAAAAGGGCCGATTTTGTAACAAAATAGTTGAATTCTTGACTAAAAGATGCATTTTTAACCAAAAAGTTGCATTTTTTACAAGAATAATTAAATTTCCACCAAAAGAGATGTATTTTTATACAAAAATGACGTCTTTTCAACAAGATTTTCAATGTTAACCAAAATAAAACCATAAAGACGAGCTTTACACAAAGCAGATGCATTTTAACTAAGAAGATTAATTTTCTACGAAAAATATGGATTTTCGACAAACTACATACATTTTCAATCAAATAGAGAAATTTTTAAAATAAAAAGATCAACTTTTAACTAAAAATTAAATAATTAAATTTTCATTTTAAACAAATTTGCAATTAAAAACGTATTTTCTACAAAACAGTTGAATTTTCAACCGGAACATATGAATTTTCCACCTAAAAGTTAATTTTCAACTAAAACAGAATCATTTTCAACCAAAAAAATACATTTTTAATTTAAAAAATTAGTTTTTAACCAAAAAGGATGAATTGTCAAAAAAAAGTACTAGCTGATATTTCAAACAGAAACAATTTTAATTTAAAATAAAAAACAGTTTAATTTTACCAACAAAGATGAATTTTCAACAAGACTTGAATCCTGAATCAAACTAGATTATTTTTTCACCAAATAGTTGTGTTTATAATAAAAAAAATTGATTTTTTACCAAAAACGATACCTCTTCAACAAAAGTACATACATTTTCAACAGGATACTTAAGTTTTAAACCAAAAGAACGAATTTTCTAAAAAAAAAACGAATTTATAACAAAATACATGAATTTTATAATAAAAAATATATAGACACAAATTGTTATTTAGATAAAAATGAAAAAGTTCAATTTTATTTAAAAAATAAATTTTTAGTCAAAAGTAAAACAAATTTTTAAGAAAATAATTGAATTTTCAACAAAGTGACTTAACTTTCGAACAAAGAATTGAATTTTATGCCAAATTGTTTAATTTTTGAGCCAAAATAAGAATTTTTTATAAATAGTGGAGTTTTTAACAAAAATGTTCATTTTCAATCGAAGCAGATTAATTTTTAACCAGAAAATTGCATTCATAACCAAAAAAGATGAAAGTTCTACAAAAAGAAATTAATTTTCAATTGAAAAAGACGAATGTTCAACAAAAATAGTTCAATTTTTAATCAAAGAATTAATTTTCTACCACAGAATATAAATATATAAATAAAAATTAAAAAGTTAAATTTTCATTGAAAAAAATTAATTTTCAATCAAAAACTAAACGATTTTTTAACAAAATATTTGAATGTTCAACGAAAGAAATTGACCAAAAAGTTGAATTTTCTACCAGATTGTTGAATTTTCGACACAAAACTACGAATTTTATTTTAATTTCAACCGAAACGGATTAATTTTTAACCAGACAGTTGCATATCTATCCTAAAAAGATGATATTTGTACACAAAATGAATTAATTATCAAACCAAATAGACCAATATTCAACAAAATAGTTAAATTTAACAGAAGAAAGAAAAAAATGACAATCAAATAGTTCATTTGTCGAACCAAAATGACGATTTTTCAACTGAAATGATTAATTTTCTAACAAAGAAGCTAAATTTTTAACAAAACACATTAATCTTCTACTAATGATAAAATTTCAACAAAAAAGGAAACAAATCTTCAACAAAATATGAGAGTTTTCAACGAAAACAGTTTCAGCAAAACAGTTGAATTTTCAATAAAAAGTTATGACTTTTTAACAAAATTGTTCAATTTCCAATACGTAATTTATACATGGCCTTTGATCTAGAAAAGTTATTCTAGCAAAACGGGGAGTTAAAACTAAAAACATGCGTTCTAATAAAAAAAAGACGAACCTCTACAGGGCTCGTTGCGATAGAACTAAGGCCAGACTTTGACTGATTTCTCGCTTGTTCCAAAAGCAGTCTTGCTCGTTCCCTGAGCTCGTCATGGCGAGTGACCAAGGGCTGTTAAAAGGTTAAAATCAACAAAAAAAAATCTAGCAAAGCAAAAAAACGTTAGTACACAATTACAATTATAATTACATGTTGCCCATGATGATCGTCCTTCGAAGGCGACAAACCTCGAGATTCGGAATGAGCACGACTTCCTTTGTCGGGTGAAAATGGCGAAACCTAGAAAACATAAAAAACTATTCTTAATTTTTCTACAAGTGGCAAAAAATAAAAATAAAGCCCTTGTGTGTAAAGCTCAACTGGAAAATAAAATGAAGCAAGAATACTGTGGGAGTGCAGCCTATTTATATCCAGGATTGCCAACAAAGTTCCCATTTGGACATTCCTTACATTTTCCGAAAGCACCTTTTTAAAACATTAAATCGTTATTGTTAAGCTTGAATAATTTGATCCCTAATTTTCAATGTATTTTAAAATTTAAATAATACACTTTTGGATTTTCCAGGCAATGTTGCAACCCTGGTTCCAGACATAAAACAAAAAATAATATCCAACAATATACTCATGCGGAGAAAATAAAACATCAGGATTATTAGCGACGGTAAAAAACCTTAGAAAGTGCAATTTAGCAATTTTCTTATTTTTAAATCGAGTCCTTTTTACTGCGCAGTTATCGATTAAATAACGTGCAAGTATTGCATTTGTAAAGGCGATATTCAAAAACGAACAAACTCGAGCTGTGGACGTGAATTTTAATTCTAACTTTTACTATTCAAAAAAAAGCTTTTATTCAGGGTGGCCGTTTTAATTGAGGAAAACAATTCCAAGTTATTTGCCGGATTTTCGCCGGTTCTCGAAAATTTTTTACGGTCATTCAAATTTCAAGATTCCACATTTTTTAATTTAAACGAATAATAATTTACAGGTATAAAATGGAAGCTTCTAACACTTTTAAATTGAAAACTTTCAATTAAATACCGTTAAAATAGAAAATATTTTTTCGAGATTTAAAAAAATATATACACCCACACTATTATTTTTAATGCTCGAAATTAAAGAATAAATAAAAAAATTTGTAAAGTTTCCTAATTATTTTATTTTAGGATGTTAAAAATTAATAACTATTATTTATTATTCCATTTATTTATTTTGATTCCAAATTTTTCGAGGGATTTTAGCAAAAAAAAATGCTATTACCTTGAAACCTTTCAAAATTCTTTAAAATCTTCCAAATTTTATTTCAAAATCTTCAAAAACTTTTCAATTTCTTTAAAAATAATTCAAATTTTTCCAAGGAATCTTAAAAAAATGTGTGCCTTAAGAATCAATCTCAAGTACATTTTTTTATTATCTTAAAACCGTTCAACATCCTTAAAAAGCTTACAAAATTTATTTCAAAATCATCAAAAATCTACATTATGTTAAAAATTTGTTGGAATCTTTTCAAACTTGAAATTATTTTTTAGATGTTATCAAAACTTTTAAGTATCTTCAAAAATTATTCGAATTTTTTCAAGAAATCTTAATCAAATGTTTTATTCTTGTGAAATCTTTAAAAGTGCTTAAAAAGCTTCCAAACTTTTTTTGAAATCTTTCAAAATTAGAATTTTGTTTAAAATTTGTTGAAATCATTTAAAGTTTTTAATTTTTTCCAAAACTCCTACACTCCTAAACAGAATAAATATCTTTAAAACATACTTGACTTTTTCCTAAATCAATCGTTGTTCAATTGTTATTTATTTACGTTAAAAATCAATCTTAAGAATTTTTTTATTATGTTCAAGCGTTTCAAAAGCCTTAATAAGCTTCGAAATGTTATTTTTAAATCTTTAGAAATCTACATTATGTTTAAAGTTTTTCAAAATCTTATCAAGTTTTAAATTAAATTTGAATTTTTTTAAAATAGGATTCGAAACTTAATCAAAGCGTCTGATTACGAATTCATTAATTTGAAATTATTTAAAAATAGAAAATAGTTTTTAAAGTTTCAATTGGACGCTAAAATTTGTTTAACTACTAAGGCTTTCGAATTAAAACAGTTTAATTTGTAACGTTACAAATAAAAATCTGTGTTATATTTAATTTTGAACAGATTCATAATCGTCATGCGAAATCAATAATTATTAAATTTCTAATGCTTTAACTACAGTTTAATTTAAAAAATAAATAATAATTTATTTATATTTACAGTCGATCAACTTAAAACGTTTTTTGTCAAAAAATTTCAGTTTAAAACAATTCAACTTAAAATGTAAAAAAAAGGTTTAATAAAACTTATTTTTAATTTCATTATATCGTGTTAAATGTAATTTGCGATATTTGAAGTGCTTCAACAGATTTTTCTTCTATAAACTTGTAAAATACCCGGTTTTCCGGTCCAGCGGCCACCCTGCTTATAGTAGAATAAAACTTCAGTAAAATGCAGTTTAAAATTAATTTCAATAAATTCCAATGAAATTTTTGCTTAAACTACCAGATAGTAATTTAAAAAAGCGAAATTCCCGTAATAAATTTATTCACGTCGACATCCCTAATTAATGAGAACAGAAGAGTCCGGAGAGGAGACGCTAGAGCAACGAAAGTAGGAAAACGAGTCTTATCACTCCCATCACGTACCAGGCAAGAATTTACAACTTTAAGCATTCCCGCGAGGAAAAAAAAAGAAGAACCCTCGGGTCTCTTTTGTTCTCAAACTCAAGATATCTCTTGCATACTGACATCTTGCACAAATGTGGTCAATTTGGAGGCGGAAATCGACCGTGACATTTTATCATCTACGATTCGAATGTTCTCTTCTTCATCGTCACTACCGAAAGGATCAGTTAATTGTCGCCGAGTCATAAGAATCGGACGTTGCTGAATTTGGGTACTTCTCGGTGGAGATTTACTCTGAATACAAGATGATTATTTAGCTCTCTCTCTCTCTCTTTCATAATTAATTAAAAACAGGCCTGAGATTGCATGGAGGCTTTTAATTTACGAGATTTAAATTTTTTAAACTATTTTTATAGATTCCAAAGAATTTCAAGAGATTAAAAGAATTGTAAAGGATATCAAAGATTTTCAAAGATTTTAAGAAATTACTAAAGAACTTTAATGAGGGGATTTCAAACGATTTCTAATTATTTTAATGGATTTTTACGAATATAGATTTATATATTTTAAAAGATTCCAAAGAATTTCAAGATATTTATATAATTTCAAGGTATGTTAAAAAATGTAGTAAGACTTTCAAAAATTTTTCTAGACATTTAAAAGAATTTTATAAGACCTCTAATTATTTTAAAGCATTTACGAGACTTATTTGTAGTTATTTCATTGAATTCCAAAAAATTTGAAGATGTTTCAAAAAATGCTAGGGATTTAAAAGATTTTGCAGGATTTCCAAATATTTTAAGACCGATTTTGAGAGGGATTTCTTGAGAACTTTTCAAAATAAATTAAATGAGATGAAATTTGAAGAAATTCCTATCGATTAAACAGTTTTGAAAGGATTTTATAGTATTTCAAGTGATTTGATAAGATTTAAGAGATTTGATTGCATCTTCAATTTCAAAGATTTCTAGGGATTTCATCGGTCTTTTTTTTTTAGAGAATTTTAATAAATAAATTTAATTTATTTTGTATGCAGGCTATGAAATTAAGGGATTTTTAAGATTTAAAACTATTTTAACAGATTCCATAAAATTGTAAGGGATTTAAAATATTTTCAAAGATTACGAAGGTTTGCAAAGATTTCTATAGGGAGTTGACCGGTCATATTTTTGGAGAACTTTAATTAATAAGTTTAGTTTCATTTTTATTGAAGGTATTACAAATTAGTTATACTTATTTCAATGGATTTTTACTATTTTTTTAATTTATGAAACAAATTTTTTTCATATATTTGAAAAGATTCGAAATAATTTCAAAATATTTAGAAAATGTTGAAGTGTGTTGAGGAACTTTGTAGCATTTTCACATACGAAAACAGATTCAAATAATTTCACAATATTTAAGACATTTTATAAGACCTCCAATTATTTCAAAGCATTTACGGGATTTTAGAGATTTTAAGCTATTTTAGCAAATTTCAAAGAATTTCAAGATATTTCAAAAACTTCCAGGGATTTAATAGAAGTTATAAATATTTGAAGCTCGGTTTCAAGGGATTTCAGGAGAACTTGGGAAAATAAATTAAATAAGGTTAAATTTCAAGGCAATCCTAGCGACTTTAAATATTTAAAGGTATTTCAAGAAATTTAACCAAATTTAAAGGATTTTATTGAACTTTAATGAACTAATTTAATGTAATCGCTATTCAAGGTATTTCAAATCATTTATACCTACTTTTTGAAATTTATTTTTAAGTTCTCTAAAGATTTCCAGGAATTCCACTGGATTTCAAAAGATAACAAAATTTCAAGGGATACAAGATTTAAAGGATCCTAATGATTCTCCAAGAATTAAAAATACTGCGAGGGTTTTCTAAGATTTTTAATTATTTGAGTGCCTTTTCAAAGAATTTCAAGATATTTGTGAAATTTCAAGGTATATTAAAAAATTTAGTAACACTTTCAAATATTTCAAGGCATTTAAAAGAATGTTACAATATTAAAGAGATTTTATAGGACCTCTAATTATTTTAAAGCATTCACGAGACTTATTTGAAGTTTTTTTAATGAATTCCAACAAATTTCAAGATAATAAAAAATATACCTGGGATTTAAAAGATTTTTGTAGGATTTCCAAATATTTTAAGTTCGATTTTGAGGGATTTCTAGAGAACTTTGGAAAATAAATTAAATTAGATTAAATTTAAAGAAATACCTATCGATTAAACAGTTTTGAAAGCATTTTATAGTATTTCAAGATATTTACGGGATTCTGAAGATTTTAAACTATTTTTACAGATTCCAAAGAATTTTGAGAGATTAAAATATTTGTAAGGGATTCCAATGAAATTTTACCAAATTTAAAGGATTTTATTGAATCCCAAAGATTTCAGAAGTTCAAAGATTGCTAAGGATTTTAACGTTTTTTTAAAGAGAACTTTATTGGATTAATTTAATGTAATTGATATTCAAGGGATTTCAAATTATTTCTACCTACTTTTTGAAATCGATTTCTAAGCTTTCTGAAGATTTTAAAGAATTCCAATGGATTTCAAGATACATAAAATTTTAGGAATTCTAAAGGATTTCAAGAGATTTCAAAGATTTTGTTGAGGATTTCTAAAGAACTTTAAGAACCAAATGAAATGAAAATTCAAGGAATTCCTAGCGATTCCAAACATTTCAAGGGAATTTAGGATATTGCAAGGAATTTTACAAAGTTTAAGGGATTTTATTGATTTTTCAAAAATCAAAAATATTTCGAGAGTTTCCAAGATTTTTAGGGATTCGAGGGCATTTTTTAAAGAACTTTAATGAATAGGTTGAATTTAATTTGTAATTAAGGCATTTCAAACGATTTTTACTTATTTTAATGGATTTTTACAAATAAAGATTGATGTATTTTAAAAGATTTCAAACACTTCAAGATTTTTCAAGAGAATAGACCAAATTTAAAGGATTTTATTAAATCTCCAAAGATTTCAAATTTAAAAAGATTTTTAGGGATTTTAACGTATTTAAAAAGAAAACTTTAATTAATTCATTGAATTTAATCGCTATTCCAGGGATTTCTAATTATTTATACCTACTATTTGAAATCGATTTTTAAGTTTTCTAAAGATTTCCAGGAACTCTACTGGATTTCAAAAGATATAAAAAAATGTCAAGGCACTTCAAGGAATTTCTAAACATTTCATGAGATTTTAGAGGATTTAGAGGATTTAAATATTTCCAAACAATTCCAGGTATTTCAAGGAATTTCAATAGATTTCAAAGATTTTTTTGAAGATTACTAAAGAACTTTAAGAAGCAAATGAAATGGCATTCCAAGGAATTCCTAGCGATTCTAAACATTTAAAGGGATTTTAAGGTATTTAAGGAACTTCACAAGATTTAAAGGATTTGATAGATTCTTTAAGAATTAAAAATATTTCGAGGGTTTTCTAAGATTTCAAATTATTTAAGCGCTTTTTCAGAGAATTTTAATGAGGTGATTTCATACGATTTCAAAGTATTTACGGGACTTATTTAAAGTCATTTTAATGAATTCCAAACAATTTTAAGATATTTCAAAAAATTTCTGGGATTTCACAGATTTTTTCAGGATTTCCAAATATTTTAAGTTCGATTTTGAGGAATTTCTAGATAACTTTGGGAAATAAATTAAATGAGATGAAACTTAATGAAATTCCTATCTATTAAATAGTTTTGAAGGGATTTTATAGCATTTTAAGTAATTTTCAAGATTTGCAAGATTTGATTGAATCTCCAATCTCAAAGATTTCTAGGGATTTTAACGGTCTGTTTTTTAGAGAATTTTAATACATAAATTTAACAAATAAATTTAACTTATTTTACATTTAAGGGATTTCAAATGATTTTTATTTATCTGAATGGATTATTATGATTTTCAAGGATTTCAATAAATTTTAAAGAATTTTAAGGATTTCCTGAACAACTTTATGTAACAAAAATTTATTTCAAGGGATTTTCACGGATTTTAACCATTTTAAGGGATATGAAGGAGTTGTTAATATTTATAGGTATTTTAAAAAAATTTTAAAGATAATTTATTATAATTTCAAGAAAGTTCAAAGAATTTCACAAAATTTAAGGGATATTAAAGGACCTCAATTTATTTCAAAAGATTTATGGTATTTTAAAAGATTTTAAGCTATTTTAACTAATTTTGAAGAATTTCAAGAGATTTCGAACATTTCAAGGGACTTCAAAGAATTTGGTAGGGTTTTTAAATGATTTTGAGCTCAATTCTAAAGGATTTCTAGAACAATTTGGGAAATAAATGAAATGAAATAAAGATCCAAGGAATCCTCAGCGTTTGAAAACATTTTAAGGGATTTTAAGGTATTAAAGGACTTCAAAAAATTTCTAAAGAATATTAAGGGATACCAAAGCATTTGGTAGGGTTTCTAAAGGCTTCAAAAAATCAAAATGATTTTCTAGAAATTTTGGGGATTTGATAGGAGGTTTTACAAATTTCAATGGATTTATAGAGCACTTTAGGGAGTAAATTAAATTTGTTTATTTTCAATGGATTTAAAATGGTTTCAAAATATTTCACAGATTTCAAAGGAATTCAAAAGCAGTTAAAATATTTCAAGGATTTTTGACGAATTTTAACAGATTTCAAAGATTTAAATAGGCTAAAAAATATTTCGAATAATTTTATATCATAAATTTTCTATAATCGCGAAAAAAAAATATAAAAAATTCATTATAGGAAAACTACTATAGGCCAATACTAACTTTCCTATCATATTTTTTCGTAAGGGTAGTTTGAAATTTTTCACGAAAATCGCTTTCGTTTCTTTCTTCGATCTCAGTTTTTTGTGTTAATTAATTTATTTAGGTGTTTCTTAAAATATCAAATATTATTAATAATATAACAGTATTAATAATAAATAACAAAGCAATATCAGTTCTTAAAGAAAATAAAACCCGCTTATCCATAATTCAGAATTTACCCACTTATTTTTGGACAATCTCAGGCCTGATTAAAAAATTAAAATAAATATTAAGTGCCGCCAAAAATCTGAAATGTAAAGAACAAAGAAAAAAAGGAAATTACCTTTTCTCTGGCAGCGAATTTTTCTTTCGTTGGTGAAAGGACTTTTCCCAGAATACTTTTCGAACTTGCAAGAATTATATCCTTGACATCTTTCACACTCGATGGTGACTTGTCTTTGCTATTTTCATGATCCTGGTTATCCGAATTCAAACTCAAGTGTAACCTACTTTTCAAGGATTCGATATTGATGTCATCCTTCTTATAATCGAACGGATTTGACCTTTGGGAAAGCAAAAAAAAAAAATAAAAAAATTAATCGAGAATACAAAAAACTGCAAGAGATCTTATTTTATCAGATTTTTAATTTAAAACTTTTCTATTTTCGTACCACCTTCCGCTATCCGATTTGTTGTTTCTTTGCTCGATCTGCTCCTTTTTGCGCAAATTAACAATTTCTTGTCCAAAAAGCTGTACGCTCACGTCTGCTTTATTATCTGTATTGAATCGACCAATCATGTAGGAGGACTCGTCTGTCGTTTTACCGATTTGGTGTACCTAAATCAATTTCATTATTCGATCAGCTATCAAAATTAATTATATGGTCATTAAATTTAAGAGGCCTCACAGTCTCTGACGTGAAAAAAAGGATTTTAGGGGATGAAAAAATTATATAAAAATAAGCAGAGTATTTGGTGATCAAGACAATTTAAAAATCTCGGGGTTTTCTTGATGCTTACCAAACCACAAGTTTTCCCCGACTTTTTTTTGTAATTTGTCCCAAACCAACATATAGTATTGAGAATTCTAAAAATATACATACACAAAATTTATATCAAGAAAAAAAATTATATATTTATACTTTCCAAACTTATCTATAATCACAGAATGAAGTGATAAATTAATTATATGAGAGTTGACATTTTTCATCTTAAATAAGTGGAAAGCTATCTAAATTTATCTATAAAGTGAGTCAGGATAAAGTTATTTTGTCAATTTTTGTAAGGAGATATTTAAAAAGTAGTGCAAATTTAAATGTTTTTCTTGAAATTTATATAAAACCTAATTTAATACACATTTTTTAATGAATAACATAACAGTAATTTTATATGATTAATATAAGTAATTTTACTGAATTTTTCAGGGTCTCAAAGGATTTTATATAAGTTATAACTACTTGGTTTATAATTTCAAATCTTTTCAAATATTTCAAGGAGTGTCATTAGATTTTATGTAAGTTCACGGAATTTTATATTATTTTAATGAAATTTTAGAGAACTTAATCACAAGAATTGAGGGATATCAAATTATTTCAAATATTTTTTAAATTCCTCAAATATTTCAAGGTAAATCGATCGTGTAAAAAAAAATATTCACAAAAACAGTCTTTTCACAATTTTTGAAATTACTACTACCCGCAAATCATTCAATATTTTTTTAAGTTTATCGGGTTAAGATAATATATTTGATAAGATTTTAATGGATTTCAAAGGATTTCCAAATATTTAAAAGGATTTTTATAAAACTTTAACAGATCTCATAGGATTTTCTAAGCTTTCCGAAGATTTTCTGCCTGTAAGAATGTGAATAAGGTATTTTAATGAGTCTTCTAATTTTCAGGATCTGAAAGGATTTAACAGAGTTTATGTTTCATAGTAGATTATCATATTTGATGTACTTTCACGGGATTTTATAATATTTTAATGAAATTTCGAAGAATCTATTCACAACAACTGAGGGATTTCAAAGATTTGAAGAAATTTCAAATATTTCAAGGAATTTCATCAGGTTGCAAAGGATTCAACCAATTTTAGAGTCATTTAAGAGATTCAACGGAATTTTCGTGAGTTTTTTTTTATTTAAAGGGATTCCAAAACATTTCAGAGGATTGGGAATATTTTGGGATATTTTGAAGGATTCCAAGGAAGTGTCAAGAGTTTGAAAAAAGTCAAGAAATTTGAAAGAATATCATCAGATTTCATTTAACTTAACTGAATTTAAAGAGATTTTTAAGTATTTTAAGGCATTTCCAAGTATTATAGAAAATTTAAAAGACTAGGATATTTAGAAAGTTCCCAAGGAATTTCAGAGTATTATTTTCAAGATTTCTAAATATTTTAAAGGATTTTTAAGAAATTTAAATACATTTCAAAGGATTTGAGAAATTTTAGGATATTTTACAAAACTCAACGGAATTAAAATTTTTCTTTTTAATTTAAAGAAATTTTGAAAAGATTTCACAGGATTGGTAATATTTTAGGATATTTTAAAGATGGCCAAGAAAGTTTCAAAAGATTGAAAAAAATTCAAGGAATTTTGAGGAATATCATCAGTTTTCCTTTAACTTCACTAAATTTGAAGAGATTTACAAATATTTCAAAGTACTTCCAGAGATTTTTTAAAGTTTGAAAGACTTTAAAGAATTTTAAAGACTTTAGGATATTGTGAAAGTTTCCAAGGAATTTCAGAATATTTTCAAGATTTTCACATATTTTAAAGAATTTACAGGAATTTCAACGGAGACGCAATTTTACGAGATTTCAAGATATTTTACAATATTTTAATGAAAATAAAAAAATGTTTTTCGCAAAAATAGAGGATTTTATAAATTTGAAGAGATTTTCAAATATTCCAAGCAATTTTAGTAGGTTTCAAGAATTCTAAGAGATTTCAAAGAAGTTTTAAGATTTAAGGGTATCTTGAAAGATTCCAAGGAATTTTCAGGTTTACGAAACTTCCAGAAATTTCAAGGGATTTTATAATACATATTTTTATGAAATTTCAAACAATTTATTTATAAAAATTAAGAGATTTCAGAGGATTTCAAATATTCAAAGCGGTTTTCAAATACTTCAAGGTATTTCCAAAGATTTTAAGGAATTTAAAACATTTTAGTGTAATTTAAAAAAATATCCATAAAAACAGAGTTTTTTCACCATTTGTTTTTGTTAATTAAGTTGTTAATGAATATTTTTCGACTGAAAATATTTAGAAAAATTACGTAGCATAGTGATTACATGGAGGATAGGAGGAGTAAAAATTGGCAAAAAATCTGTTACGTAATTTATAAATGGCCCTTTATCATCATTATTATTGTGAAGAGTTTTGCTTGCATGGTGCAAAATAATTAAAGTTTAAACAAAAATGTTGGAAAAAGTAAAAAAAACAGTTCTGCTGATTTATTTAAAAGAAGTATCTACATGTACAGAAAAAATCCTGTTATTTTTACTGAAATTTCGGTACAAATATCCCTGTTTTCAGCTCCCGCTATTAGTTCCAAAAAAACTGGTTGTTTTTACCGAAATTTCGGTACAGGTAGCCACACGGCCTTCTTTTATATTATATATCATGAAATTATATGAAAGTTTTATTTGAAAATCTTGAGAAATCTAGCAGTTGTTTTAAATTTCTTTAAATTTAAAATTATTTTTGAAATTTTTCCAGAAATTCTAAATAATTTTTTAAATGAATTGAATTTTTTGAAATGATTTCATATAATTTAATCGAAGTATGTGTACCGACAAAATTGGACTATTCTTACCAAAATTTCGGTGCAAATACACACAACCTAATTTAAAATAAAATGTTGATATTTGCAGATTTAAAAACAAGAAATTTAGAAGCTTTTTAAGAATTGCGATAGGCTCCAAAAGAATAAAAACATTTTCCTAGTATTCCTAGGCAAATTGAACATTATTTTAAGAGATTTTCAAAATTTTCAAAAAAGACCCTGGAAGATTTTGGGGGAAAAAATGGTATCTCTTCAAAACTTCTAAATATCTCTTCAAATTACTCAAATTTTTTCTACAAATAATAAGTATTCAATTATTATTTATACATAAAAATTTAACAATTTCGTCTACGAATTAAGCAGTTTCTAAAAAGAACAATAAAAATTGTAACGTTAAAAGTTTAAAAGCTTTTTGAAATTTTAACAATTTAAAGCTATTTTATCAAACAAATAAAATTCAAATTATTTAATTTGAAATATTTTTTATTTTATTTTTATTTGAAATATTTCCCGATTTTCCGGCCCCGCGGACACCCTGGACTTAAATTCATATTTTCTTCCCACTTTTTGGTGGAAGGCTATTTTAAAAAGAGCACAACCATCTGTGAGGTCTCAATTAAGCTAAAATTTTAAGAAACTTTTTTATTACCTCTAATTCATGGCCTGTGAAATGAGCTCTCAACTGGTACAAATAAGTCATCACAGCCAATTTATCAGGTACAGTCAAAATATCCATATCCGCAGGTTCAATGACCCTTGGAATTCCTAAATTTTCCCCAGCATCGAACGCTCTCTTGCAATTTCCTTTCACATCGTGCGGCAACAAGGATTCGATCTCGCTGTAATTATTAGTATTTCACATTATTTTTATCCCAACTCTACAGGGCTGACAAAGATTCATTTATTTGGAAAAAAGTCGAAAAAGTGATTAATTTAAGCTAAAAAGTGAGTAAAAGGGACTATGGTTCACACAAGGTCTGTAATGTCAATTACACTTGAAATTTCAATTCCATTGTAAATTTATTTGTTGCTTTGCATTTGAAATAGGCTAGATTCTTTTAAATAAGATTAATGCAGGTAATACATTGAATTCAATATAAAACACTTTTAATTCCTAACATTTTAAGTAAAAATATTGCAATTTCAACAAAATAGATAGATTTTTAACCAAAAAGATAAATTTTCAACTAAAAAGATTAATTTTTTGCTGCAAAACACGAATTTTCCATGAAATACATGAACTCTCAACCGAATAATTGAGTTTTCTACTAAGAATATATAAATGAGAAAAATAAATTTTCTAACAAAAAGACGAATTTTCAATAAAACAGTTTAAGTTTCTACTAAAAAAACAAAACTTTTTAATTAAAAACGGAAAAGTTAAATTGTCAACCAAAGAGATGAATTTTTAACTAAAAAGATGGATCTTCAACTAAAAAAATTAGTTGTCAACAAAGTAGTTCGACTTTCAACCAAGTAGTTGAATTTTCAATCAAATAGTTGAGTTTTAGACTAAAAAAGACGAATATTCAACCAAATTTAATCCTCAATCAAAACAGATTTGCACTTTAACACAAAAAGATAAAATTTCTACAAAAACAGATAAATGTTCAACAAAACACTTGTATTTTTAGCCAAAAACATTCATTTTTTAACCAATACGATAAATTTCTTACCAAAAAAAGATACATTTTCAAAATAATACACAATTTTTAACCAAAAACATTAACTTTTACGCAACAAGATAAATTTTATAACAAAATGACAAATTTTCAACAAAATACATAAATTTTCAGTGAAATAGTTGAAGATTCCAGAAGAAAAAGACCAATTTTCAATCAAAAATGGGAAAGTTAAATTTTCAGTTAAAAAAAATTCATTGTCAATCACGAAAATACGAATTTTCAACCAAAAAGTTAAATTCTCTCACAAAAAGGTGAATTTTCTACTAAAATGAACCTTGAACCAAAAAAAAATTAGTTTTTAATAAAGTAATTCAATTTTTAACCAATAAATATAAATTGTGGACGAAAAATGTATTAGTTAACATTTCAATAAAAAAGACGAATATTCACAAAATAGTTTAATCTTCAACCAAAGCAGATTATTAATTTTCAACCAAATAGTTGTATTTATAACCAAAAAATGACATTTCTGGCAGAACACAAAAATTTTCAATCAAATAAATAAATTTTCAAACAAATAGTTAAATTTTCAACTAAAAAGATTAATTTTTTACAACAAAAAAAGTCAACAAAATATATAAATTTTCAACCAAATAGTTAAACTTTCTACTAAAAAAGATCAATAATCAATCAAAAATGGAAGACTTAAATTTTCAGTAAAAAAAAAATAATAATAATTTTCAACAAAAAAAGAAAAAAAGTAGTTTAATTTTTAACCAGACATTTTTTTGTAACTAAATTAATAATCTCGAACAAATAATAATTTTTAACAAAATAGCTGAATCCTCAACCAACAAAGAGTATTAATATTCACTTAAATGGTTGCATTTTTAGACGAAAAAGAACATTTTTCTATCAAAAGAGATGAAATTTCATCAAAAGAGGAATTTTTATCAAACTTTTTTTTCAACCAAGACAGATGAATTGCAATCAAATAGTTTAATTTTCAATCAAAAACGAGGAATTTTCTACCATAAGAGATGAATTTTTAACAACAAAATTGAGTTTTCAAGCTAGAAAGTCAATTTTTTAAAGAAAAAATTGGACTTTTAATCCCGAAATGAGAATATAAATGGAATTAGATTATAAATAAAAAGAATTAACTTTCAACCAAAAGTTGTTGGCTTTTCTTATTGGGTTCTTTTAATTCAGTTCGCCTTTAAGCAGAAAAAAACATAAAAAATTGCAGTTTCTTGAAAATAGGAAAAAATGGGGAATTCTTTAAAAAGGGGAATCTAGACAGATTAATAAGTGGCTTGAAAAAAGTGACTAAAAGCTGCCTGAGACAGCCCTGCATATTTATTTAAAAATCAGAAATTTTCAAGACCAACAAAGCGAGATATTTATACCTTGGAAGTTTTCAGTTACAAAACAAACAAACAAAAAACTATAGCGAAAGATTTTGCTTCAGACATAAATTATTTTTCATATTATGCTAATTCTTATCAGCCTCAGACTGGAATAAAAATGACGGGCGATAGTCGCTATAATTGGAACAAAGGCCAATTTATCTTCTATTTACGTAAAACTTTTACGCTTTTTCTGTGGAGGACTTTGACTCATTTTCTTTTTAATTTCGCATGGAATACGTACATGAGATCGGGTCTGAAGCGATGAATTACAGCGCAAAAAGCCATTCCGTTGCGCCAGGAGGTTGTTAAATTCGTGACTTTCACTCCTGGATAATCTGCAGTGACTTCCTTACACCATTCCAATAAATCCTGCCCAGGTGTGATTTCTTTTAATCTTGGTGCACCTGAATCGCCCTTTTTTAAATCCAAAGGTCGTAACGGCAATTTTAATGACGTGTTGTGCTCATTCCTTTTCCTAAAATGCATCATTGATTCCAATTAAAATCTGTTACTCCGCTTGAATTGGAATATGAAACAATTAAAATTCCAGCCTCAATAGTCAGACTGAAATAAAAGTAAATAAATTTTAAACTTTCGACCTACGCATTCTCTGAAATAATTTCATCTTTCGATGGTGATTTTTCCTTTATCGAATTACCAATTCCCATTAAATTTAAATCTCGAATAATGTATTGATCATTTACAGGCGTCGTTTCGTCCTTCGTCAAACTTGCCACTGAAAAAAATTAAACATTTATTTATAGCTAAAAAAAGTTCGTGGAATGGAAAATTACTAAAAAAGAGACATGCCACGTTCTGAACATGAAAATCGATCACAATTCGCTTTTCTATTCATAGAACTTGCATCGTAACACGCAAAGAATAAAGGAAAATAATGGACTCAGGATATTATCTTTAATAAATTCATCCCTGACTTTTGAACAGAGTAATTCAATGGAATGGAGATGGAAAAATACTCACAAAGAAACCTCTAGATTTTAATTTATATAGATATTTTGTTTAATAGTTTATTTTAATTAAGAAGTAATTTATTATGCTTTTAAGGTTGTAGTTACACAATTCCTCTCTAAAAAATGATGTAACATATACCGAAAATATCGCAATAATTCTTCTTAAAAACCTGATTGTCTTTTCAGTTTTCATTATTTGAAGTTGTTTTTTATATGTTAAATTTGAAATTTGGAAAATTAAATTTGAACATGATTCCCTTTAATTAAAAAAAATTACAGAAAACCTTATGCGATTTGAGAAAAATTTGTGTTTTTCAATACTCTTGCGCGATTAAATAAAATCTTTTTAATTACTCACATTTTTAGGATTTCATTTGACAAGAAAATGACATTTTTTAAACAAAAATTGATACACTAGTTCGAAACAAGATTTTCCATTTTTTAACAGTTTCAGATTAAATTGGCGGTTTTTACATGAAATCGATTATTTTCGACAAAAATCACTACATTTTAAGGAATTAAATTCAGAATAAAGGAAAATTTAAAAAAAAAGGAAAGAAAGAAAGACAAGGCATATTTCAAATCTCCTTCCTTTCTTTTTTTCTAAGTCTTTTTTTAACATGTTAAAATCACAAAATTGAATTTTTGGTTCTTTTTTTTATCTTATGTTCTGTTGTTGTACTGCACCTAGATTTGGTATTTTTAAACAAAAATAATTAGCTATCAAAATTTAGCAAGTTTAATTTCGAGGTTTTCAAACAGGAAAGAAAATCAAATTTAGCATTGAGCATATAAACACTGAAAACGGTTTAACCGTCAAGACTTTTAATTTGACACTGAATAACTTATGAATAACTTTAAAGACTTTCAATTGGAAATTGAACAATTTCAAAAACCTTTTAAGTTTTTCATTCTAAAAATTATTTGAAATTGAACGCTTTATATTCAAAATTGTCCCTTGCAATTTGAACCAAAATTTGATTATATCATTTTGAAGGTTTCAGTTTATAACGAAGCTCAATTATTAGGCTTATTAATTTAAAGCTGACCCATTTTTAATATTTGAATGTACCTTTCAGAAATTTAAATTTTATATCTAACAATTTTATATATACTTCAAACTAAAAACATTAAATTGGAAATCGTTTCAATTTAAACCATTTGCTGAACAGGAGGGTAACAATTTTAAAAAAAATTAAACAACAGGTAAAAATCGACGTATATTTTTTATATTTTCATATTTTTAACATTCACAATTTGACAATTAGATTGTCCTTTTCAACAAAGCACATGAATTTTCATCTAAAAAAGATCGTTTTTCAAACAAAATTAAAATTGTTAAAATGTTAGAAAAATAAATGTTCAACCAAAAAAAAAAAACGAATTTTCAACAAAATAGTTTTTTTTTTCATCAAAAAAGATGATTTTTTAACCAAAAATATGATAATTAAATTTTCAGTTGAAACAATCAATTTTCAAAAAAAAAAAAATGAATTGTGGACAAAATAATTTAATTTTAAATCAAAACGATCATTTTTCTGCTAAAAAAGATACAGTTTCAAATATATAAATTTTCAACTAAAAAAGATAAATTTACAAACCAAGCCTAAATAGAATAGTTCAATTTGTAATTAGAAAAGTAAATTTTAAACAAAACAAAAAATAGTTTTCAGCCAAATTAATTATTTTCAACTAAAATATAAATTTTCAAGCAAAAATAAAATAGTTACATCTACAATTAAAAAAATAATTTTCAACTAAAAAGAAACAAATTTTCAGACAAAGACATTTTTTATCACAGTGATGAATTTTTGACCAAATAGTGGAATTTTCAACCCAAAAGATGAATTTTCTATAAAAACAAAACCGAATTTTTGGTATATATTTTTTTTAATTTTAATTTTAACATTTTAATTTGTGACCAAATACTACATGAATTTTGAACTAAAAATATTATTTTTTCTACACACAATAAAATAATTAAATTTTTAGTTAATAAAATAAATTTTCAGCCAAAAAAAAGAAACGAATTTAAGAAAAAAAACCCTAAATTTTCAAGCGCATAAATTAATTTTTAACCAAAAAGAAGAAGATAACTAATTAGAGAACTCTTCTACCAAACAAGATGGATTTTCGACAAATAGTTAAATTTTCACCTAAAACCGATACACTTACAACTAAAAATAGCATAATTAAAGTTTCAGTAAAAAACTTAATTTTGAATAAAATAAAAGTAAATTTGCAACCAAGAAGATTAAATCTCTATCAAAAAAGATACATTTTCGACCAAAAATGGAACAGTTGAATTTTTAATTTAAAAAATTAATTCGAAATCAGAAAAAAATTCATTTTCAAGCCAAATCATCTATTTTCAACAAATAAGATGTATTTTCTGATAAAATAGACGAATTTTTAACAAAGTGCATACATTTTGAACGAAAAAGAGGAATTAGTCACCAAGAAGTTTAAATATTATCCCACAAATTCGAATTTTCTACTGAAGAATATAAAGTTTGAAACAAGCATATACGAGTTAAATTTTCAGAAAAAAATATTTAAATTTTAATTAGAAAACCTAATTTTCAACAAAATAATTAAATTTAGAACAAAAAACAAGGTTTGTCAACTAAAAAGGATTTAAATTGTATACCAAAAATAGTTGAATTAAAAAAAAAGGATTTTCAACAAAATAGTTTAAATATTCAACCAAAATAGATTAATTTTCAACCAAATATTTGCGATTTTTAGCGATAATAATAAAATTAAGTTCAACTTTAGATTTTTTTAAATTCCCTAACTCTATCAGGCTTTCCCTGACATTTCCTGATTTTCGGGAATTACCTGATATGTAGCAACTTTGTAATTCAAAAAAGTATAAGTAATTATGATATATTTGTTAAAACAACCGATGTTTTAAATTCTCTTTAAAATGCTCTATAAATGCTCTTTTCGAGCTTAAATGCTGAGTATATTTTCGAGAGTATTTGCACAACATACTTCCACCGAGTATTTTTGCAAGTTCTCTCTCCTCTATCTATTATTTTGCCCGGTTGTGAAATAGGTCACTAGCCCGAGGTCTCCGACCGAAATTTCTGAGCTGACGTCATGACTTCTTTTCTATCACTGCTATTCAGTATTCAGAAAAGAAAGAAAATGTCAAATTTTATAAGATAAGATACAAATTACAAACCACTTATGGGAGTACTAGGTAGTTCGCTTCCAGTAAGACTATGCGTCATTAGTTCTAATTGAGCAGAAATGTCCAAAATCTCGTCTATGTTTTTAATAGTGACTTCCTCAACATCTTCAGGAATATCCTCGTTGTCAAAATCGTCGAGAGGTGCTATGTCACTATTATTATTCACCGACATTAAACTAGCCATACTCTGCATGTCTTCGTCCCTGGGTTTACAAATTAAAAATTTAATCTTCACAATCAAGATTTCTAGCATATAATGTTTTGATTTTATAATCACAAAATGCATGAAAATTATTTTATCAAATAAATTCTTACGTGGCTTTGCCCTCTCTCAGGAAAACACACGATAATGTGCATTCTATGGATGCACTGACGATTTTTTTCGAGGTAGGTTTTAAATCGAATTTAAGTTGTTGTTGACTAGATTCAAGCGACGCATATTTTTTCATATTTATATTTGCGACAGCGACATGACGACGCTTGCCTGTGTGTGAGACCTGTTTGCAGACAAACGGTTCATTGTAATAAAAGTCTAATTGAACCGAGTAAGTAGAATCTATTGAAAGAGTAAGAATCAATAGCGAGTTGATAAATTTTTAATTGAGCACAACCCAAAAATTCCGTATGGCCTCACGATTGTTGAATAAGCTTAACTTTTATTTTTTCATTTTCAGGTAATTATGTATATTGTCGTAAAAATAACTTCAAAGTGGTGTTTTTTTAATTTAAAATATGTAATTTGGCATAAAAGAAAATCAGCGAAATATTCAATATGTTTGAACATCCGGGACACATTAAAACGTTGTTTTTTCAGTTTAAACAATATTTTTTTTACTTCAGAGCATAATATTTGTAATTCGTACAACCAAAAATAATAATTTTTTATCTCGTATAGTTTAGGAAGTACAGTCTGGGGAATTTATATTTTTCTGAAAAATTGGTAAAAAAATTAGTTTTAGTTCTTCTGAAATAGCATAATTTCCTGCGCGATTTGAATTCAAAGTCAGAATATTAGTTTCAGACTTAAGAAAAAGGAAATTTAAGAAAAATAAAATATATCTAGGGTATCAACTCAAATCCTGGAAAAAAATAACTGACAATTCCATTTTTTTTCCAGGTATATTCCGTTTTTTTAGGTATAATTTTTCATAGTATGGAGACATTAAAATATTACACATTTTTTTAAACAGTCGACTCGGAATACGTTTTCTAGTTTCACGAATTTATTATAAATGCTGATTTTTCAGTTTCTTGGGATTCAAATTCCTAATTTTTCACGCAAAAATATTGCATGATAGATGAACTTTTAAGTAAGTAGTTGAAATATTGACCAAAATGATTAATTTTCTACAAAAAAGACGACTTTACACAAAAATACGTGAATTCTCAATCAAACAGTTGAATTTTCAATTAAACCAGATTAATTTTCAACCAAATAACTGAATTTTCAACTTAAAAAAGTCAGTTTTCAATCAAATATGGAAGAATGAATTTTCAGTTAAAAAATTTAGTTTTCCACACAAAAAAAAATTTGCAACCAAAGTAATGAATTAAAAAAAAATAGTTTTTCTTTTAACCAGGTGGTTTTAATTTCAAAATGAAAAATTGGAAGATTAATTCTCTACAAAAAATAGGATTTTTCAAACAAAATACATAAGTTTTAATCGGAATAGTGGAATTTTCAACTAAACAAAGACAAAATGGCAATCGAACTGATGAATTTTTAACTAAAATTATGAATCTTCATCTAGAATGGTTGAAATTTCAACAACAAAATTAATTTTCAACCAAGAAGAATAATTTCTACCAAAAACGACGAATTTTCAACCAAATACACGAATTTTTAACTAAAAAAAAATAAATTGTCAATGAAACATTGAAATGTTAAATTTTCAGTTAAAAAAATTAATGGACAACTAAAATGATGGGTTATTGAATTGGAATAGCAGTTACATTTTCAGTTTAAAGAAACAAATTTCCACAAAAATAGTTCAATTTTCAAACAAAGTGACGAATTTTCAATTAAAATGATCAATCTTCAAATTGAATAGTTGAAATTCAAACAAAAAAGATAAATTTTCGAACAAGAAGACTAACTTCCACAAAAAAGACGAGTTTTCGACGAAAAACATCATTTTTCAACCAAAGAATTGGATAATTTAGTTTAAAAAATTAATTTTTCACCAAAGTGATGAATTTTTAACTAAAAAGATGAATGTTCAGCCAAGAATATTAATTTCTACCAAAAAATAGAAATGTAAAAAAAATAATAATAATTTTACTACCAAAAATTAAATAGTTAAATTTTTAGTTACAAAAATTAATGTTCACGGAGAAATATTTCATTGGATTAGTAGTTACATTTTCAGTTAACCAAAAAAACTAATTTTGAACAAAAAAAATAATTTTCAAAGAAATAGTTACATTATAAAGCAAAATGATAACTTTTTAACTGGAATAGTTGAATTTTAAACCAAAAAGATGAATTTTCAAATAAAATTATGAATCTTCAACTAGAATAATTGAATTTTCAACAAAATACACGATTTTTCAACTAAAAAGGATAAATTGTTAACCAAAAGTTGAAAAGATGAATTTTTATTTAATAAAATTAAAGTTCAACCAAGGGGGATGAATTTTTAATTAAAACGATGGAATATTCAACTGTTCTAGTTAAATTTTTAAATAAAAATATTAATTATAAAAAAAGTTTCAAAAAATAGTTAAAATAGTAAGATCACAAAAACTAAAAATGATTTTTTAAAACAAATTTGTCAATAAAATATAAATTCCCGAAGGAAATTTTTCTCATAAACTATATTCGATACATTTTTGAGCTTTATTCTAAAGTGAAGAAATATTTGAAAATTGATAAAGAAAGATATTTTTCACCCTTTTTCCAAAACTGTAATGGATCCCGAATGTTCAACAATGATTAACGTTCCGTTACTTATTTATGCCAAACTAGTTTTTAAGCTACGAATGTACGACTTTGGAGTTATGCTTACAAAAATATACATAATAACCAACAAATAAAAACATTAAACGTTAAGTTGCTTGAAAAATCCTTCCAAGCGATTTTTATTTTTTTTTCGATTCAAAATATTCATGAAGTATCACTGAAATTATTTCATAAAAAAACGAGAGAGCCCTTTTGGGGTGAACTCAATACAAGCCCACTATGCAGAGTGGCCGCAGATCTTCATTTTCAAAATTGCCTGATTTTTCCTTAACGTAATTTTGCACTTTACCGCACCATTAATATTTAAAGACTAGAATTCTAATATTGTACAATTTAAAAAAAATCTTTCATAAACAGAATAAAAAAAATTAAGTTTGGAATGATAAATTTTTATTTCTTATTCTCAGGGCTGCCATAGCCCAATTTTCTTGAAAAAAGTGAGAAAGTGACCTGCTTAAACCGAAAAAGAGACTAATTCCTAACCCAAAAAAGTGGCTACAAATTTAAACGATTTCGATTCCAAAAACTTCAAAACAATTCAAGTTTAATTTGAAAGAAATAATTTTTTACGATAAAAAAATTCCATTTGCTTCAGTAAAATCTTTTAAATTCCCCAAAAATATTTCCAATTTATTAAATATTATGAAATGATTTGAAACTTTTTAAAAATACCTTGGAATAATTTGAAATGCCCTAAAATATTTGTTATCTTTTGAAATCCCATTAAATTACAGAAATCAACTGAAAATTCCTTAGAATTTAACAAAAAACTAAAATATTTTAGATCTTTTGAAACTTTTTAAATCTCTTACAAATTCCTTAGAATTTTTAAAAATACGCCAAAATCTTTAAAAATTCTTTGATTCACTTTAAATTATTGAAATTCATGTAAAATTATATAAGAAATTTGTAATTCTTTAAAATCTTTTATAAACCCCATGAAACTTTTAAAAGCTCTTGAAAATTCCTTGGAATTTTTTTAATACTCTAAAATCTTTAAATCCGTTGGACGCACTTTATATTATTAAAATCTTTTGAAATACCTTAAAATCCTTTGACAATACTTTAAATTACTGGCATTATTTGAAAATCCCTTTAACCCGTATAAACTACCCTAAAATATTTAAAATCCTTTACAATATTTTGAAATCACTCGAAATTTTTTGAGCTCATGAAGATTCCATAGAATTTAAAAAAAAGAAAATATTTCAAATAATGAAAATTCCTTGGGATTTTTAAAAATACCAAATAATCTATCAAATGCTTTGGAAACACTTGAAAATATTGAAATGTATTAAAAACCTCTAAGATATTTAAAATCCTTCAGAATCTTTTCAAATTTTGTAAAGCTCCTCAAATTACCTTCGAATAATTTTAAATACCCTAGAATATTGTTAATCCTTCGAATTTTTTAAAGCTTTTAAAGATTCCTTCAAATTTAATCAAATATAAATTAATATTTTTAATCTTTTTAAGTTATTTCAGAGTAATTAAAGCTCCCGAAAATTCTTTGGAATTTTTTTAAATGCAATAAAATCTTAAAATCCTTTGCAATTTTTTAAAGCTCTTTAAAATCGTTTAAAATCTTTTGAAACTCTTTGAAAATTTGTAAAACTCTTGAGAATTCCTTGGAATCTTTAAAAATATCCTAAAACTTTTAAGATTCTTTGAAATCTTTGGAAATCCCTTTAAATCCTCAGAAATCTTGTAAAACCACATTAAATCTGTTAAAAAATTCTAAAACCTTATAGGTGCTGCAAAATCACTCCATAATTTCAGAAATTCTAGGAAATTAATATAATCCTTAGAAATCCCTTGAAAGTTGGTAAAAGACTTGGAAATTCTTGTAATATTTTAAAATGCCCTAAAATACATATATTTTTAATCAGGAAAATTCCGAAATTTATATAGACTTTAATTTAATAAGGGTTAAGCCTTGGGTTCATTTATTGAAAAGAAAGTAACTAAAGTGATCTTTTCATTTTTTTAAATTACTAAAAAGTTACTAAAATTGACGATGTGGCAGCTGTTATTATTATTTTGCAGTTACTTTAAATAATTCTTACAGGTATTTCCTGACTTTTGCCATTTTTTCAATCTTGACTTTTCTCCGAATTCCAGATTTTCCCTGGCGTGCGGCCACCCTGATAAAAGTGGTTTGTATGTTCTATTTTTCTAAACGCTTCAAGTTTTAGAATTCTTCACTGTACGGAGAAGAAATTTGTATAATTACATCTTCGATTACGAAGGTCCAGTCCTTGTCTTCTAATTCATGAGTTCTGGGGTCTTTGAACAATGTTACAGAAACTGTATGATTGTCTGGCACTGGCCAGGAAACAGCACCTCTTAATGGATTGCTTAGACTCGGTTCCCATTCTACAGGATCCGAACTTACCCTACGACTACGCCTTGTCCATACCACACTCAATTTATTTGGTTTCCTAGTCAAATAATAATAGTAATTAATTTTTCTAATTTTGTTTTAATATATTATACATTATACATTTTTCAGGGTTGCTACAAAATCCAAATTTCGAAATTGCTTGACATTCCCTGAACATATTTTCATTTTCCATTACCGTTCTACATTTTTCTTTTATGTATAAAAACAACCTTATACCTAGGAGATCAGTAATTTAATGCAAAATAATTTTTGTTTATAAATTTCCTTTTAAATATTCAACTAGAGAGATGGACTTTCAACTAAATTGATGAATCTTCATTTTAAATATTAAAAATTCCAGTTTAAAAAGTTAATTTTCAAACAAAGCAAAAAAAACGAAGTTTCAACCGGAGATGATTTTTCAACAAATTAGATGAATCCTCAACCAAAGCAAACTAATCTTTAAACCAAAAAGACAAACTTTTAAAAAGAGGTGCAATTTAACCAAGATGAAGTCCATAAAGAAAAAAAATCTATACCAAAATCAACCCGCAAATATGAATTCTTAACCAAAAAGTTGAATTTTCATTACAAAAGTAGGAATTTTCTACCAAAATGATTTATGCTTCAACCCCAAGAATATGAGTTTTCAACCAAAGAAATTAATTTTTAACTAAAAAATATATACTTTAAAGCAAAAACGAAATAGTTACATTTTCAGAAAAAAAAAATTAATTTTCAACTAAACAAAATTGATAACATCTCATTATGATGACTATCTAAAAACGAATTTTTCACTAAAATGATTATTGCTCAGCCAACAAGATTAATTTTCAATCAAATAGTTAAATTTTCAATGAAAGAAATGAGTTTGTGGCCAAATAGATGAAGTTTCAATTAATGAGATTATTTTTCTACCAAAAAGATCAAATAAATAAATATTTAACCAAGAAGATTAATTTCTATCAAAAAAGATAAATCTTTAATTGAAAATAGAACGGCGACATTTTAAATTAAAAAAAAATTTTAATCAAAGAAATGGATTTAAACCAAAAAGATAAATTTGCAAGATTAATAAAAAAGACCTGAATTTTCACCCAAATATTTCAATGTTTAGAAGATTAATAATCTACCATAAAAGATGCATTTTCAACAAAACACAGGAATTTACAACCAAATAGTTAAATTTTCAAACTAAGAACATACATTTTCACCAAACAAGAAATAGTTACATTTTCAGTTAAAAAAAAATAAATTTTAAAGCAAAATATAATTATCAATAAAATAGTTCAATTTTGAACAAAAAAAGGGGTTTTCAACTAAAATGATGAATTAACAAAAATTAATTTTTAACAAAGTAGTTCAACGAAAAATCTCATAGTTGATATTTCAATTTTAAAAAATTCACTTTTAAACCAATAACAGTTGAATTAAAAAAAAATACGAATTTTAAATCAAAAAGAATGACTGTAACAAATTTGCATGACTTTCGAACAAAATAAATTAATTTTAAACTAAATTAATGAAGTTTCAATTATTGAGATTACTTTTGAACGAAAATACGAATTTGGGAAAAAATTTAATTTTCAATTAGGAAAATTAATTTTTAACGAAACAGATGAATTTTTAACTGAAAGGATTAATTTTCTATTCAAAAATTAATTTTGAATAAAAAAGGAAATAGTTAAAATCGCAGTTAAAAAAAAAATTATCGAATGTAAAAAATTGGTTTTAAGCAAAAAGATAAATTAATCACCAGCAAGATTAATATTATAGACAAAGGAAGAATTTTTAACCAAATATTTGAATTTTCATCTGAAGAAGATACATTTTCAACCAAACACCGAATAGTGTAATTTTCATTTAAAAAATTATTTTTCAACAAAACTAGATTATTTTCAAATAAATAGTTAAATTAAAAAAAAGGTATTTCTACTACAATGACGAATAATCAATTTAAAAAATAAAATTCAAACAAAGTAGTTCCACTTTAATCTAATTTTTGATATTTCAATCCAAAAAGATTTGAATTTTAAACCAAAAAGCAGTTGAATTCAACCAAAAAATACGAGTTTTTAACCAAAAAGAATGACTTTTTATTCAATTTGTTGAATTTGCGACAAAATAATAAAATCCAATTCAAGTTCAGTTTATAATAAATTCCCTGACTCTGTAGCAACCCTCATTTTTAGATTTGATCTTGTTTTATCTCAAAAAATCTTAAATCATTACAGGGCATCATAAATTATTTACAGACTAACATAAGATTTAAACATTAATTTCAATTAATTTTGTCTATAAAAACAAAATACTGTTACAATATATCAATAAAACAAATGATCAAAAAATAAAAAATCGTACGAGGTAAAGAGGTTAATTCCTCGACTACGCAAGAATCTGATAAATAACATCAGAAATTAAAATCACTCACCATCTAGTTGTGGTTTCAAGGGTCAACTCGTGATAGGAGACAGTGAATTGGAACTTGGCAGCTCTTTTGTTCACCCTCTGCAGTCTTTTCCAAACAGAACTCATTTTGCAGCACTTTAAAAACACTTTTCATAAATCTTCACAATTACAAGGTCGGGCCTAATTTTCACTGAAACTTTCTTCGCCGCGGAAATAAAACATGATCACACTAGACAATCAGTAGACTCGCGAATTATTTCTGCGAAACCGACTGAATAACCTGCAACGTGATCGATAGCCACGCAGGTATACTGCGAAAATTGTTCAAGGTTTATCGTCCCTTCAAGTTTGAGGTTATATCTGACCTCGGATTCGGAGATATCTGACGAGCAATTTAGTAAATATGCAATAGCCTTGTCTTCGCCGAAAACTTAGCGTGTCATTTCACTGACGTCAATGAGATGAACATTATTATCTTTTTGCTCTTCGCTCGCTTCCTTGTTTGACAGCTTCTCTGAGAGTTTGACGTTTCAAGATCCTAATATCACTCACGGTCGTATACCGTCGCACCCCTGGATCGAATCGCAATCTTTGAGAAAATTCTTTTCTTTCCACCCACGAGAAACAAACACTCCACTTAATATTGCTAAATGCACTGTCAGACTTCAGAGAGTAGAAAATGACTACAACTATGCTACAGATACAGTGCAAAGTTTCGTTTTTTGCATCTAAATTTAGAAAGGTCTACTGTCGAGAACTTACCGATTGTTGGTAAGTAAAATAAACCCTTATCAGGCGAACATTGCGTAGAAAACATTCCAGGTGTGAACAATTGGTTGCCTATCATCAGGAGCTAACACAGGATGATTTTATATTTTTCGCAAGCCCCATGAAGTATAACATTTTAAAAAATTTTATTTTTTCTATGAAAAAAGACGTTTTTGTAAATTTTAGTCAGAAACGTCAATGTTCAATTAATTGAACTGAAGCTCAACATTTCTTTTTGCAATTATTCAAAAAAATACGAAACAAAAATTATTTTTAAATTTCAACCCCATTATCAGTCTGTTTTCTAGGCTCCTAAATGAACCCCATAAAGTACAAAATTTAATTTTTGCGAGTTATTAGCGCTATAATTATAATTTTATCTCGATTTTTAAAATACAAATTATTTTTAATACATAAAGTATTATACTTTCTATTGGTAATTAGATGTATAAATAATTTTTTAAAACAATTTATTATTGTTTACATCATTTTCCGCATGGAAAACAGTCAGAAAATTACGGTTTTTTCGAATTTTTAAAACTTCTTTCAATTTATAATAATTGTTTAAAGTAATTGTTTTGAATAATTTTCTAAACCAAATTATTATTATTTATAACATGTTACAAATTATTATTTTTTATTATTATCTGTTTCTATAGTAATGGTAGATCGTTGTAGTTTTTTTCTTAAATTTTTTACTTTTTTGTCCACTTTTTACTTAGTTAAAGACAATAATTAATGCAATGTTAACATATTTGTTTAAGAAATTTACTATTATTTATAACTATCTTCTTTTATTAAAGTAATGATGGAAAGTTGCATTAAAAAGTCATAGAATTCAATGAGTTTTTAATTAGGAACAAATAATAATAAATAATAGTAATAATAATCATTCAAAGAAAAAAGGATCTCGCCATAACTACTTCAACAAAAATTTACATTTAATATGATCCATATAGAAAAATTAAAGTATATTGCAAATATCTGTTTTATTTCAGAAACATATACATATATACACAAAAAGGAAGAGATTGTTTGAAACATGATTCACTTTAATATTTATTTATTATTTGTTCGTAAATGATAAGTTAAAGCAAAGTTATAATTTCAGAAGGAATTGCTACTTTCTAGCAATTATATAAGAGAAAATAGTTATAAACAATAATAAATTATTTAAACAATTAAGTTTGTTAAATTGTATTAATTATTATCATGCTCTGAGTGAAAAATAGACAAAATGTTAAATATTTCAGAAAAGCGCAACTTTCTAGCACTATTTAAAGAGAATATCATAAAATTTAATAATAAATTGTTTAAATAATTATCTTTGTTATTATTTTCGAAATCGTAAATATTAGGTTATTGAGTTGACTCGCAACATTTATGTTCAAGATTAGCCATTGAATTCGAATCAAAAATTAATTTTTTAATTTCAACCCCATTAGTCTGTTTTACAGGGACCCAAAAAGACCCCATAAGTGAAAAATTGGGTTTTCGGAGTTTTGGCGCTATAATTATGATTTTTTGTCGGTTCTTTTAATAAAAATTGTTTAAAATACGTCAAGTATTATTTTATATTGATAATTAGATGCTTAAATAAATTTTTTTAATAATTTATTATTTTTTGTAGCAATATTATCTTAGAATATAGTTGAAAAGGCGAATTTCTTTCTGAATTTTTCAAGTTGCTTTCAAATTTACATTTAGCGCTCGAGGAGAATCAATTAGGGTTAAAAAAAGAATTGTTTAAACAGTGTATTATTTATAACAATATTCTCTTAGAATAATGCCAGAAATATGCGGGGTTTTCTGGAACGTTCACGTTTTTGTACACTTCTCTCTTAGTGCGAAGTAATAATTAACAAAAATTAACAAACAATTGTTTTATGAAATTATTATTGTTAATAACTATCGTATCCTATAGTAATGCTAGATAGTTGCGGTTATTTCTGCAATTTTCAATTTTTGTCACTTTGCACTAAAATTGAGGTAATAATAAATTAATTCAATTCAACAAATATAATTATTTAAACAATTTATTATTTGTATGTCTATCATAGTAGTAGATATTAGGTAGTAAATGTTTTTTCTAAAACTTTTAACATTGTTTGTCGTTTTAATTATGAACAAATAATAAATAAACATTAGGGAGAACAATTTTTGAATGAATCTCTTTCTTCTTTTTTGATATATATTCCTGAAACAGAACAAGATTTTTTATTCTCTTTTATTTTTTTGTTTAAATTATTATTTATAAGGCATTAGAAAAAGAGTAAAAATACTTCATTCGAAAAAGAATGGAATACTATTTTTTTAATGATTCTTGTTGATAAGTAGTAAAAGTAGTAATTTGAAAAATTCAGAATAAACCACAGGATTGGTTATTCCAAAAAGATCTATAAATTTGCTTCAGAACATTTTTTAACAAGACGTATAGTTTTGGTTTTAATTGTGATAACGCTTTAAAAAATTCCATTTTCCAGGAAAACTATGCAAGAAACAAAACAAATTTTCTAGCGAAAAATTATCCACCTCAAAAAGATCTACAAACTTACTTCGTATTATTTTTTGGAAAGACTATGCGACTCTAAAAAAAGTCCAAGAAATGAATTGTTTCTTTTAAGAAGACCGACAAAATCGAGTTTAATCTTTTTCTAATGAAACTCACGGTTTTTCTTTTAAATATCGAGAATGCTATTGAAAAATCTAAAATTTAAATTTTCATTATGGCTTACATAATTATCAAACTTATGACTTTAGCAGAGGTTCAGATTTTTTCAAAAACAAGTTCATAAATTTTGTTTTTATTTGAATTTTTCACTTTTTAACAACATCGAAAATATTAAGAAATATTTTTTATTTGGCGTGTATTTGTTATTGTACATAGTTTTATTGCTTACTGAATTATTATAATAATAAATTCGATGGAAGCTCGGAATTTTTCAAAAACAATTTCATAAAATCTTTAATGATTTATGTAGTAAATTTTCAATAATAAAAAGGAAAATATTCAGAGATATTTGTTATATTTAGCGTATATTTTTAATTTATATAGTTTTATTGTTCATTAAATTATCAATCTCATGATTTCAGAAGCGGTTCGGTAATTTTCAAGAATGAATTCATAAAGTTTTTATTTTTATTTGAATTATTAAGTTTTTAATAAAGCCAACAAATATTAAGAGATATTTTTTAGTTAGAATGCACTTTTCATATATCTTTATTTTCATTCTTTACTGAATTATAAAACTCACAACTTTAGTGGAGGTTCGGATCCAAAATTGAGATGATTCGTTAGTTTTCAGAATAAAAAAAATGTATGTACACAATAAACAATATAAATATAATAGACGACTTTTGAATTTTTAGACACATATGATTTGTTTCTTTCTCTAATACCAAAATTAAAAATTAAAAAGTAAATTTAAACTGAAAAATATATTTAAATATTCTTAAAACTTTTTGCTTTTGATATCCGGTTTTCCTTGACAGAAACATGTGTCTAGGTATTTAGATAAAGTGGATAATTATAACTAGATTCTTTAGCCTTGTGAAAGATCAAACTATCACAATTTATCTAACCGATAAATATGTGCAAAAATATTGTACAAATACAAATCCAACATAAATAATGTATTTAAATGATGCATATATTAGGGTGAGTCGAAAATAAGATTCTTGAATTCGGTAATCGCCACTACGCCAAAACGTAGCGTATTGGGATCCTAAAAAAATTAAAAATGGATATTGAATAATAATTTTGTTAAGGGATAATTCCTTCTTAATTCAACTCTGTTTTCGGAAAAAATTCTAAACACCTGTGTAAATAGGAGAAGAATCTTTTCGGTTTTGGAAATTTTTTTCGAATGGTTGAGTTTTTTGATTAGAAAGAATTTTTTGACCCCAAGGAATGTGAAAAAATGGTCACTTAACAAAATGGAAAAAGTCTGCAAATAAGAAATTCTTTAAACATAATTTTCAAGCGCGGGCATCAAATTTCATACCTATCTATTACAAACTTAATTATCAGGGAAACCTCTCTACAGTGGATAATCATTAATTAAGAGAAACAAATGAAATACAAATAATCAATAGTATTTTGATTAATGATTATCCACTAGGTTGCATTATCCACTGCAGAGAGGTTTCCCCTAACTAAATTGAAAATTAAGAAAATTTGGGATTGAAACTTTTAAAACTGAGTCATTTTTAATTCATAAATTTGGATTATTTCTTTTTAAATTCATCAGTGATTTTGAACAGTTTTGCATTAATCATAAAAAAACTTGTCCCGGCAAATAAACAAATCATACTTTTGTTGGAATATATTATGTTATGTCGACAAGGAAATATATTTTTTATTGGCTTCCTCTTATTTTCCTTAGAAATGTTATCTGACGATTTATTTTCAAAACGTGCTGCCACATAATAGACATATTATAAAAGAGTGAGGTTGTGATCTTGTCCAGAAAAAATATTGTCGATACAAAAAAGTATACCTATATGAGAAACTTATAACTGTTAGAAATTCATTTAGAATCATTTACCCTTGATCGATTTAAAAAGTATTTTCAATAAGAAACTTATCTGGAAAAATGGTTTCCAAAATATGCTCCGCTTTTATATTTATTTTTGCTTTTCTCGATCAAGAAATGTGGAGTTCTGCACAATCTGTGACTAATGGTGAGTTTAATAATCATAAACTTTTCACAAAATTTATAATTTGATTCTTCGGCAAGGCCTTAAAAAATTAGCTTAATTTAATTTTGTCAATGCTTACAGTTTGCTCGGAATCAATTGAAACTGGTCAGTGTAAAGCAGCCTTTAAACGTTATGCTTATAGTTCAACGGATAATCGATGTGTAAGCTTTGTCTACGGTGGTTGTGGAGCAAACGGAAATAATTTCGAAAATAGGAATAAATGTTTATCAGCTTGTAAGCCAGGTGAGAAGAAATGTTATATTTGAATAGATTTTTCATGTTTTTTTAATTTAATTAAATAATTGAATTGTATTTTAAATGATGGAGTACATGACAAATTAGAGTATCCAATATTATTTTGATAATCAAATCGTGAAAGTCTGCAAAAGTTCACGCCTAGGAGAATTTTTAAAAAATGTCAAACATTCTTCTATTTTTCTACATGTCACAAATATGAACAGAACTCCCCTTCAATTAATTTCTTTTTAATTCAAGAAATTCGGGTCAGAATATAATAACGAAGATACCAAATTAAATTTTAAGACGAAATATATTTTATTTCCAACAAAATAGTTGAATTTTCAACCAAAAAAGATTTTCAAGCAAAAGAGATAAATTTTCAACCCCCCCCCCCCCCCTAATGAATTTTCATCAAGATACTTAAATTTTTAAACTAAGAAGTTAAATCTTTTAGAATACAGTTAACTTTCAAACCCACAAAGATAAATTTTCAAACAAAAAAGATTAAACCCCAACAAAAACCAGTAAAATAGTTGAATTTTCCAACCAAAAAGATTATTTGTTTAGAATATCGTTGAATTTTCTACTCAAAAACGAGAATTGTAAACGAAACAGTTAATTTTCAATAACCAAAGATATCTATACTAATTAAAAATATAATTTTTGTACCCAAAACGACCAATACAGTCCAAGTCCGATAACTTTCCAACCAATAAATGCGTTTTCTACCAAATAGTTAAATTCTATAAATAAAGAAAAATAATTTCAGAAAATGAACATGACTATTCAAACTTATAAAGGATGAATTTTTAATAAAGTTGTTCAACTTTCAACACAGTATCCAGTGAGCAAAAAAATTAAGGATGTCCTAGAGCACCTAGAGACGTCTTTGGGACATCCCTAATACGTCTTTTATAATATGTCTTTTGTTCATCCTAGGGATGCTCTTAAAACGTCTAATGTTAGTACGAAAGATGTCCCGAGAAGGTCCATGTCTTTAAGGCGTCTTTAGGTCATCTTCAGGACATTGGACGTTCTTAGAGACGTTGATTGGCCTGACATAGGACGTGATAGGAACGTCCTAAGGACGTTTTTGGAATTTTCATAGTTTTTTCCTCACTGCGTAGTTCCATTTTCAACCAAAAATTGTAAATTTTTAATCAAATAGTCTGCTTTTTCACCAAAAAGATTAATTTTCTACCTAGAAGGTCAATTTTCTGGAAAAAGACAAATTTTTTACAAAATACATGAATTAAATTCAGTAGTTAAATTTTCGACCAAAGATATGAATTTTCAACACCAAAATTAATTTACAAGCAAACAGTTAAATTAAAAAAATTAAATCCTTAAATGAAAGATATCAAAGAAGATGAAATCTTTATCAAAATAGTTGACTTTTTTTTACCCTTAAAGACGAATTTTCATCAAAAAAGTTATGTTTTCAAGCTAAAAAGTCAAAAGTTTTTGAAAGCAGATGAACTTTAAACCTGCCCAGTGACACAAAACTATGAAAATCCCAAGAACGTCCTATGCCAGGCCAAAAAAAGTCTCCAAGACGTCCAATGTCCTAAAGATGACCTAAAGGCGCCTTAAAGACATGGACGTTCTCGGGCCATCTTTCGCACTGACATTAGATGGTTTAAGGGCATCCTTACGATGACCAAAAGAAATGTTATAAAAGAAGTCCTAGTGATGTCCCAAAGGCGTTTCTAGGACATCCTTAATTTTTTGGCCCACTGGGTGAAAAGGTGAATTTTCAAAAAAAAAGTTAATTTTGAAGTAAATACTTTAATTTTCTAACAATTTTTTGAATTTTCAAGGAAAAAATAAACGGTTGAATTTTCAATCAAAGAAGTTGTACATGTGGAACAATTATTTTATGCATAAAATAAAAAAAACGTACAAACGTAATGTTGAAATATTTTACTTTTAAAATAAAAGCAGTGCTTTCTTAAGCAAAAAGAAAATGTATACAAATATATATTTTTAAAGTGCGATGTCACATTCTTCATTGATTCCCCTCCCACCTTCGTCACAAATCATTACAAAATTTATTAACACTCCCCTCCCTAACAATGTGATGACGTTTTTTTAACTCCCCTTATTATATAAAATCAAACAATATGAAGATAAATAAAATATAAACCATTTTTTTACACTTTCATTTCAATATTAAACAATATTTTTCATACATAGATTGTATCCAACCTCTACAAGTAGATAAATGCAGCAGAGCATCTAAAATAAGATATGGATATAATCCTCAAGAAGAAAAATGTGTCGAATTTGCTTACGGAGGATCTGAACAAAACCCAAACAATTTTGAAACAATTGAGAAATGCCGAGCGCAATGTGAATAAGGTGTGTTTGAAAAAATTGACGTTATCACAGTCTAATTTTAAAACTTTTGTGCACACCCAACATTACTCGTTGTTACAAACCCGGAGTACCAGGGTGCCCACCTTTATTCAATTTTTTAAATAACTATGAAATCAAAATTGTTTCCTTCTTGTTTACTCCCATTTATATCAAAAATGAGTGCCAAAGACACAAAACACTTTAAAAAATACAAAAAACCGACACAATACAGTAATTCACCCAGATGTTTTTATAGTATCCCTCGCGAACAGAACGGTTACACTGCAACCCGACGAATAATGTTGCAAGTCGGGTTGCCGCACACAGAATGTATAACGATTAATTAATCATTAATTCATCATTTATTAAATAATTAATAATTCTATTATTACTTAACGACAACTTTACGATATCCTATGCCCTTGTCGTCAAGGTGTCTTTAAGATATCGTAAATAAGTCGCATGATCCGACGATGTCTTTACGATTTCGCAAAGACATTGAAACTACATGGACATATTCTGTCGTAAAGATGCCATAAAGATGTCGTAAAGATGTCGCCACGATGTCGTAAGGACGTCGCCAAATTTTGTGCCCACTGGGTACCCGCTGGGTGTTGTACAAGACATCCCAATGGGCAAAAAACCCAGTGTGCACGATTTTTCACAAGACTTTTTTAGAACGTCCAAAAAACGTCCAATCAGGGTAAATAACTTATAACGTTTTTTTGGGACATCTCTAGGACGTCTTTTATAACATGTCTTTTTCGGACATTCTAGAGATGCTCTTAAAACGTCTAATGTCAGCACGAAAAATGTCCCGAGAACGTCCCTGTTTTAAGACGTCATTTCAGGTCATCGTTAGGACATTGGACTTGTTAGAGACGTTAATTGGGCTGAAATAGGACTTCCTAGGAACGTCCCAATGACGTTCTTGGGATTTTCAGAGTCTTGTGCCCACTGGGATATGTATGCTTTGAAGTCGATTATTTTTTCCAACAAAATTCTTAAATAAATTCTAAATACATAATTTTCATAAAATTGAACTAGACAACGACACTCTAAGCTGAATTTTAATTTTTACTCCACTTACATGCAAAAATGTACCGTGGTGGGCACCCTGTGGGTTCCCAGGAATTGCACAAGGGTTGAATAAACTGATATTAATTTTTTGTTTCAGTATCCAATGAATTGCAATCAAGAGCCAGTTTTTATGTATAGAAAATTTATTTTTGGCATACATGCATTCATGTGAATAATTCAAATATGGTACTGGTAGGAATTTCTTATCCATAAAAAGGACAATTTATGTAAAACAAACATCTAGAGCAATTTGGATTCAAGTGTATTACTTTAAGCATTCGAATAAATATTATAAATTGCATTCTTAATTTCTGATTCACTTAGTTCTTAATAATGAATCTTTTTTATATAAAGTTTATTGTTGAAAAATAGTAATAGGGAAGTTTACCTTTCACCAGAGAGCGCGATCTGTTCGGGTCCGAGTTCTAAATCTAAATTTAATAAATAAGAAATTTCTTTTTCATACAAATTATTAATAAAAGCTTATAGTTCATTAAAAAAATATATTAAAAGAGTAAGTTATTCAGTTTCAAGAGAAAAAATGTAATATTTTAATTACTGATCACTTTTTCTTGCGTAGTTTAGAATTTTACACACATAATATTATTGTTTGCTGAAAAAAGCCAAACTACTTGTTTTGATAACACTCTTCATTTTTTTACCAAATAATAAAATTTTAAACTAATAAAGATAAATTTTGAACCAAAAATGAAACAGTATAATTTTTAACCAAAATGATGGAACTAGGAAGGTAATTTTCAACACATTACATGTTCAGTTACTCAATTTTTAATGAAAAAAACAACTGATTTTCACCAAACTAATTTATCTTAAACCAAAGAGATAAAACTTCAACAAAAAACGTAAAATATAATAGTTGATATTTCAACCAAAATATATGTTTAGTTAAAAGCCTTTGAATTGGACCAAAAAGGACGAATCTTCAACAAGGCCTGCAATTTTTCCAATAAAAAAATCAGTTATTCACCAAAAATAAAACAAAAACAAATAAAGGACAAATTTTCAACAAAACAGTTAAATTTTCAAACAAGAGAAGAAACTTCAACCGATAAAATTTTATAAAAAAAAAACACTTGAATTCAACCAAAAGAAGAAGAAGCCGACTTTGCTCTAAAACAGTTTGTTTTTTTAATTTGAAAATATGGTTGCTTTTACTTTTCGCTATAAAAAATAGAAAGCTTTTGAAAATATGTACTTTGAAATGTTCTTTTAGCAAACAATAATGTTTTGTGAAATTTAAAACTGTGTAAGAAATACTGACCCTGCTTAAAATATTAATTTTTTTTCTTTTCAAATAGAATGACACTTTAACTCTATTTTAGGAGTAAACTATAAACTTTGATTAATAATTTGTGTAAATGAAGCTATTTTTCACACAAACATTTTCGCAGAACTCGAGCCTGAACAGATCGCGTACTAAGTGAGTAGTAAATTCCCCCATTTATTGAACAAATTCCGATTTTTAAATGTTTGAAAAAGAAACGCGGGAGCTGGTGACCAATAAAAAAACCGCTTTTGCACATGCGCTTTGAAAATGAAAGTAGCAGCGTCTTGTGAACTTGTCGTAAACAAAAGTCTAGAACTTGTTTCTTGGTCCACTTTAGTCTTTGTTATTGTTTTCTTGTTGCGAAGTACTTATAATGCGCAGATTTTAATCATCAAAACTGGTGCTCAGATTAATAGACTGCTTATCTTTGTGGAATAAAGTCGAATGTCTTACAATGACTTATTATAGTAGTGAAATGTTAAGATTAGACAACCTGCCTGAAGATGTGCTGGAGGAAATTCTTACTAACCTCTCCTACGACGAAATTGCGAAAAACAGAATTGTAAGAAGCATTATAAATAAATACTACTATATCTATGTTTAAAATATTTTTTCATTAATAACTTTCCTATTTGTGGGTTTCAAAATTTCCTGTGAATACTATTTTTACTCCAAAAGTAGGAACTTTGTTTTCACGCAAAACTAGTTTGGTTTGCCTGTTTTACTTTGTAAAGTTCTAATTTGAACCGATTTAAATACTACCAGAAATAAATATGAACCATTTTCTTTTTATTTGAGACTTTTCTGCTTTTTATGTAGCATGTACTTTTTGCTCAGGGTCACCTATTGTTACGAATGACAGTGGCAAACTTTTCTATATTCCTTAAAATAGTTTTATATTAGTCAGCTCATTATATTGTAATTTAAAAAAAACTCTTCTTTTATACCAAAGAAATGAAAAATACAAACTTGCAGGGTAAATAATAGAAACATAATTTTGTTTTTTAATTAAAAATGATAATTCACCTAGTTAAACTTGATTTTTTTAATTTAACTTCTAGGTCTGCAAGCAGTTTGATCGCATTTGCAAGAAACTGTTGAATCGAGGATTTAATTTAATGGAAAAGTATCACGGACAATGTTTGCGTTCTGTGAAAAGTCAACTTCCACGCAGAGAATCAGAAAGAAGAAGTCATCCTTTGTCGCGGCATTGCGACATTTTAACAGCGATTGAGACCCGAATTTCGATGTTGTCCATGACATTCATCAAATACGTGGATCTAAATCTATGCTGTTTTATTCCCGGAAAAGTAGGTTCTTAATTTATATTTTCAAATTCTTTGCAGGACCGACTTCACACTATATTCTTCTTTTCCCATTTTTTAAAAAGAATTTATAGTTTTTTCCCTGTTTTCAAGAAACTCCCGGTTTTTCGCTTAAATCAAAAAGAAATTAAAAAATCGAACTTTTTCTCATTAAAAGTTAATGTTTGTATTGAAAGATCTACTGTTTTATTTATGTTTAAGAATTCATCCTTTCACTGGACCAGGAAACCGGGAATTAACAATGATTTAATTTTTTGGCCGGAAATTTTACAAATTTTTAGAAAAAAATCTGTTAAAGTTTGATTTTAAGTTTTTAAACATTTTTTGTTGAAATATTGTGTGTTTCAATTATTGTAGAACTTGGTTTACAATGCATAATTCGAAAAAAATGTATTAAAAAAATTCCGAATTAAAGATTTAAAAAATTAAACATTATAAGCGTTTAAAGTCGACAATTTTTTATATAAAAAAGTTTTAGTTGATCAGCTGTGAATATAAATTATAATGATTGAAATAACTTCAAAATAATATATTCATAATTATTCATTCGTTTATTGTTATTTATTAATTTATTTATTAATTATATTGAAATTAACTAAATTTCAGTTATTGTTTTATTCTCAAATTTGAGAATTACATTTTTTGAATAAAGAAAATATCAATAGCTTAACATTTAGAAATTTTGAACTGCTCATTTAAAATCAGTAATTAGAAAACAAATATTAAATTTTTTTAATAAACTTTAAACGTTACATTTTGAATAGTTCTAATTGAAAAATTTAAATTTTTTATTAAAATTGTTGAATTTTGTTGTATAAATGAATATTAAATACCTATTACTCCTAGAACAATTTCGAGTAAGTAGAAGAGATATTTCGAAGTTATAAAAAGATACAAAATAATGTAAAATTTGAAATTATTTTCTTAAGATTCCTAGGAAAGTTGAAAATGAGTTTTTTATTTTGAAAAATTAATTCAAAGAGACAATTTAAAAAGATTTCAAAAATGAATCTGAAATATTTTAGGGAAGTATTTTTAATTTTGCAGGATTTAAACAAATTTAAGAAAGATTGTAGGAAACATTCATATAATTTAATCAAATGTTTAGATATACTGAAAAAATTTCAAAAATAATTTAAAATTTGAAAAAATCAGAAACAGCCTGTATATTTTTCAAGATTTTGAAATAAAGTTTTGAAGCTTTTTAAGGATTTTAAAACTATTTTAATTTTTATAGCTCAAAATGGTCTAAAATGATTTTCAGCTTAGTTTTTATTACATCAAATGGAAACATTTTTAGCTTTAGATTTCAAATTTGTTAATTTCATTGACCGTGAAAAATGTTTGCAAACCGGGAATATTTTACTTTGATTAAAACGACCACCTTGTTCTGGTATTATTTGATTGAAACTGTTATTATTTTTTTGAAAAGGTATCCTTTTTGCTTGAAAATTCAACAATGTTGTAGATGATGGTTTTTTTTTCTTTCGGGACTTTCGGTCTTTTTTGGAAAAAAAATATCGTTCTTTTAGACTTAAAATTCATCTTGTGGTAAAAAAAGTCACCTTTTTTCGGTTGAAAGTTCATTCTTTTTAATTAAAAAGTCTACTATTATATTTTTGGTGCAGAATAAATCTCTTTTGGTTATATATGTAATTATTTTGTTAAAATTTCTACTGTTTTATTAAAAAGTCGTCTTTTTCGTTTGAAAAGTCCACTATTTGACTAAAGGTTGCACAAACTTGGAAAAAATGAAAGACTGAATAATCTGTCTTCGTGGAAATTTGTCTTTTTGGTTTGAAAATGCATCTCGTTGGTGTAAAAATTCAACTACTTTGTTCAAAATAAGTTTTTTTTTGTTTGAAATGTTCCTCTTTAGTCGAAAATTCAACTAATTGGTTGATACCCCGTGTGTTTTCTTGAAAATTCAATTTTTTTGTCGAAAAATCGTCTTGTTTTGTAGACATTTTATTTGTTACGCTGAAAAGTCAATTGTTTGATTCAAAATTCATATTTTGTATTTAAAAATTCAACTATTTTACGAAAAATTAGTCTTTTTAGCTTTAAATTTCCAAAGTTTGATAGAAATTTAAATTATTAGATTTAAAATTCAACTGTTATTCAATTAAAAATGAACTTTTCTGTTAAAAATACATATTTTCTCGTAAACGATGAAATGTATTGCAAAAGAGCAAGATGTAATTTTCATAGAAAATTTCCTGGTCACAGAAGTTATTTAGCCCGCATAAAACTCACAAGATGTCTTTCTTGTGCAAATAAAAATTCAAACAACAAATTGGCAAAAAATATAAGTGTAGGGAATTCAATTTTTAATATTTTCAGAAAAACCGCCGCCATTTTATTCATCATGGACCTTTTTTAAAAAAATATTTTGATGGATTTCGAAACAAGACAATCAACGCCATAAAAATCATCGATAAAAATCAAACTTTTTTTTGTTAAAAGTTTTTTTTTTAAATTGAAAGGTGTACTGTTTTATTTATGGTTAATAAATAATTCGATTATTAATTCAACTTTTCAGGTCGATGTTCAAATTTTATTTTAAAAAATCGTATATTTGTCCTGGAAGCTTAACTATTTTGTATTTTTTTTTAATTCTACTGTAGGGTTGCAAAGTCATCTTTTTTGTTAAAACTGAGTTTTTTATTGAAAATTCAATTTCATTTTTAAAAAATCGTAATTTTGGCTTGGAAGTTCAAGTAATTGGTTGAACACGAATGTTTTTCTTTCAGAATTCAAACATTTGGTTGAAAATTCACCTTTTTTCGTTAAAAATAATCTTTTTTGTTGCAAATCTAACTTTTCAAGTTGATAATTCAACTTTATTTAAAGAAAATTTAATGTATGACTTGAATGATCAACTAATTGGTCGAATTTAAATGTTTTTTGTTTGTTAATTTAAACATTTGGTTACAAATTAATATTTTTTCGTTAAAAATGATCTTTTTGTTGAAAATTTAATTGTTTAAGTTGATTATTCAACTTTATTAAAAAAAAATCGTATCTATAGCTTAACTTTCTTGGTGAAAAATTAATTTTTTAATGACAACTGGAATTTTAATGACTTTTAATTACTTCTGAAGAATTCGTGTTTGGGGCGTAAAATTGAACATACGGTTAAAAATTTATTTATTTTGTTAAAAATAGTTTTTTGGTAAAAAAAATCATGTTTTGTTAAAGATTCATCTTTTTTCTTAAATTAGCCTTTTTCTTGAAAATTCATATTTTCGGATTGAATGTTCAACTGTTTCGTACAAAATTCGCTTTTTCAGCTTAAAAATATCACAATTTGGTTGAAATTTATTTCTTTCTTGACTGAAAAATCTTGTGTAGTTGCAAATTTGTCGTTCTGGTTGAAAGTTCAACTAATTGACTGTAAATGCAACTGTTTGGTGGAAAATTAATTTTGTAGATAGAAAATTCTACCATTTGGTTCTAAATTAACATTTTTTGTTAAAAATTCATCTTTTTGGGTTCAAAAGTCATATGATTTCTAAAAAATTATATTTTTGGCTTCAGAAATCAACTTTTTTAATTAAAAAATTCATCTTTTCGGGTTCAAAAGTCATATGATTTCTAAAAAATTATATTTTTGGCATGAGAACTCAACTCTTGTAATTAAAAATTCGTCTTTTTGTGTTAAAAATTGGTTCCCCTGCTTTGATAGGATTTTGGTCTGTAGATGGAATTATTTTTGTATTAATAAAAGTTTATAGTTAATTCGTAAAATAAAGTCAAGGGGTCAGTTATTCAGTTTGAAAAGAAAAAAATATAATATTTCAAGGACGTCAGTTTTTGTTACATATTTCTGAATAGTAAAATATTTCATATTACCTGTATTACAAATTTGTCCTTTTTTATAGCGAAAATTAAAAAGATCCACATTTTAAAATTCAAAAAACAACTTTTTTGGAGAAAAATCGTCTTTTTCTTCTTTGATTCAACTGTTTTTGATTAAAATTTCATCTCTTGAAGTTTCTTCTCTTTGATTGAAAATTGGTTTTTTCTTTGTTCTTGTTTCATTTTTGAATAAACTGATCTTTTTTATTTGAAAAATTACTTTTAGTTAAAAGCTCAACTATGTGTTTTAAAATTGACTTTTTTAACCCTCTGATGGCGCCCCTGGGTCCGTAGGTACCCAGAGGTAATATAGAAGTGAAAATTCTGAAGAAGATAAGAAAAGGGTTGTGGGGGTTGGAGTCGCTATATTAGGTGGAAAATAAGGCCTAATTATGAGGCATGTGACCCTACTCAAAAGTCAGCATCTGATTCACAATCTTCAGATTTGAAAAATAAGTATAATTTTTTATGATAAAAGAACTGATAACACGACCTACAGTTGGATGTGTATAGTGTACGAATCACTACGTTTTTTTTTAATTTCACACCATTTTGAGAAATTTTCGAAGAAAACGCGATTTTTGCAATTTTCGATCATTTTTGATCATTTTTGTATTTTTTTTAAAATTATACTATCTTTTGACTAATTAAAATATTAATACCAAACTTATACAGCTGTATTCCTGACATTTCAAAGATTTTATTTTATTCCTGAAAAGTTGAAAAATATGTATTCTAAACAGTTTTCATCTCTGAAATATGTTCTGGGTGCGCCATTAGAGGGTTAAAAGAAAATTACTCGCCGTGTTTTCAAAGTGATTTATTTTGGTTAAATATTCATTTCGTTAGTTACAAATTTAACTACTTTGTTAAAAAAGTATGTATTTTTTGTTTTGTTAGAAATTAACTTTTTAATTGAAAACTCGACTTGTTTGGAACTTCATCTTTTTTTGTTGAAAATTATAATAATAATTAATAATAATAATTTCTTAAAAACTCCCTTTTTTGGTTAAAAATGATTTTTCAACTGAAAATTGTACTGTTTAATTTTTTGTTTCAAAATTTGTTTATAATTCCTTTCTTCCGATGAAAATTAAACTATTTTATTGAAACTTTTTTTGTTTTGTTTTGAAAATTAATCTTTGAACATAAAGATTGAGTTTCATTTAAGATTTATCTGTTTTTGTTGAAAATCAACTGTTTTTTTTATTTAATGTTAACCTATTTTTTAGCTAAAAAATATTCACTTTTAATTTTCGTTGTAAAATCCATATTTTTTGGTTCAAAGTTGTACAATTTTGATAAAAAGAAATATTTTTGGTTGAAGATTCATTAAATTAGTAGAACATGCATCTCTATGGCTGGAAATTCAACTACTCTAATAAAAGAATCGCTTTTTTTGGTTGAAAATTATTTTTTTAACAGAAAATGTAACTGCTCCATTTTTGGTTGAAAATGTTTTTTCTTTAGTTGAAAATTCATATTTTTTACTAGAAAATATACCCTTTTTAGTTATAATGTTTAATATTTAGTTGGAAATTTATGTATTTTGTTGAAAATTTCCCCTTCAAGTATTGATAGAAACTTAATCTTCTTGCTTGAAGCCTCATCATTTTGTTTGGAAATTGAACTTTTATTTTTGGTTCAAAATGTATCTTTATTGGTTGAAAAGTCTCCAATGTGCTAGAAAAAATATACATTATTATCAAATCACGTACTTTGAATTTTTCACAGTAGACAATAATGTTATGTATGTAAAATTCAGAACTGCTTAAGGAAAAATGACCAGTAATTAAAATATTAAATTTTTGCTCAATCAAGCTGAGTGACTTACTCTTTTACTTTATTTTACCAAATATTCTATAAACTTTTATTAATAATTTGTATAAGAAAAGCTATTTTTAGTTTATCAAATTTAAATTTTCGCAGAGCTCGGACCAGAACATATCAAAGATTCAAAGATACCTTGTGAAATTATAGGGAGATTTGCTTTTCAACATTTATTTGTTCTTCATTCCAGGTGATCGATGAAATCCTTCGAATTCTGAAACAAATTAGCTTCACGACAACGCCGCCTCGGCCCCACGAAATTCTACAAGAGCTCCGTGACATTAGTAGCATGGCAATGGAGCATTTCGACGAGAAAATCTTGCCAGACTTGAAGCACAGTATCTGTGCATCAGTGAGCAACGTTAGTTCCTACGATATGCCTTCTACAAGTCTGAAAATCGCACATCACTCAGGCTCGGGCAGTTCAGTCCTCTCGCACGGTTTCAGCCGCGACAGACTCCATCAAATCTTCAAGAAGATTTACAGTCGCACCCGAAGAAATAAAACGTCCGTCGTCTCTGTGAAAGGTCAGATTGGCAAAGTCAAGCAGAGAATGAAGAGACAGGGTCTGCAGATACAACTGCAGAGTGCAAAGTTGCAGGAGCAAGCGAAGAAAATAACCGAACAGGACACCCAAATTGCAGAAATGAGGAAACATCTGGAAGAGTGGGAGCAGAAAATAGGAGATCTGACGGCCGAATTGAGTCGGGCTCGAGAAGATGACAGCATTGATGGCTGCAAGCGAAAGCACATTGATGTTATCGGACGAGAATCCGATTCTGGCAATTCGAAAGAATTCCAGGCGAAAAAACGGAAATTGATCATCGAGAGGAAATCTTCGACCGATGCAAAGGACGTGAAATTCAAGATTTTTATGTCCTCTCTTCTTGCCGAGGAATCTTCTGACTAATACAGTTTTCATAGCAACCTTTTAATTTACTTCTATAAGCAAAGTTGCTTTCTAGCTTATTATGTAGATTTCTCATTTCGAAAGTCATGTTCTTAATACTTTAGCCAGGGTGGCGATTTGGCAGGGAAATGGCCGAGAATTCAATTAAAAAACCGGGATTATTACATTATTTAAATAATTTTGGTCAATTTAGAAAAATGATTTCTACTTTTACCTATAGTCGTAGGACAAGTAAGTGTGTTTATTAAGTTAGGGATTCATTTACTTATTTAAAAATTCAACTACTTGGTTCAAAGTTAAACTCATTTATTAAACATTAATTTTTTTATTGAAGATTCGTCATTTTAATTGAAAATCATCTATGGTTGAAAATGTAACTATTTTGTTAAAAATCAATATTTATTATCCAAAAATTTAACTATTCCAGTAGAAAATTGAACTATTTTGCTGAAAATACGTTTTGTCTAAAAAATTGTATTTGTATCTAATGAGCCGAAAAGTAAGCTAGTTTGGAAGTCTGTTTTTCAATTGTAAATATTTTGCATGCTTTTTTTGCATAAATATTTTTTTCATAAGGAAATAGAGTTATGTTCGATCTTAATTTAGAAATTTAACTTTTTTTAAAATTAAATTTAAACTATTTGGCTGAAAATGGAAATTTTTTATATAAAAATTGAACTATTTGTTCGAAAATGTATGAACTTTGTGGAAAATTCATCTTTTTATATAAAATTAATCTTAATGATGGAAATTTTCTCTTTTTCATACAAATTTCAACTATACCAGTTGAAGCTTCATCATTTTAATTTAAAATTCATCAGTTACACATGTTTTGTTACAAAAAATGATTCTTTCATAGAAATTGATCTTTTTCTTTGAAAGTTAATCTTCTTGTCTAAAATTTCTTCTTTTAGTTTGAAAATTTAAGTATTCCAGTTAATTTAGGTTGGAAATAAAATTGATTGGTTAAAATGTAAATTATTCTGTTAAAACTTCTTTTAACTTTTTATTTTGACCTTTTAATTATTCAAAATTATTTTTCAATTGAAAATTCGTATTTTTTGGTAGAAATCAATGTTCTTGTTTGAAAATTAATCTTTTTGATAAAAAAATTTAATTATTTCACTTAAATATTTATAATCTTAGTTGAAAATTGACCTTTCTGGTTTGAAATTCAACTATTCTAGTCAAAGATCTACAATTTTAGTTGAAATTTAGTCACTTTTGAAAGTGCAACTATTTTTTAAAGTTAGTTTTTTGTTGTATGTAATTTTTTTAAACTGAAAATTGAACTTATTTCACTCAAATATGGAAAACAGTTTAATATTTATCATTTTAGTTAAAAATTCATCTTTTAGGTTGGAAATAAAATTACTGGGTTCAAAGTTGAACTTTTTTGTTAAATTTGTATTTAAGATTAATAATTTTATTTAAAAAATTCATTTCTTGGGTAGAAAATGACCTATTTGTTTAAAAAATGGGTTTTTCTTTGAATGGAAAGGATTTTTTTCAGAAAATGTAAGTATTTTGATGAAAATTTGTTTCCTTTTTGGTTGGAAATTAATTTTTTAATTAAAAACTCATTTCATTGGTTCAACATTAATTTTTGGCTAAAAATTCAATTATTCAATTCCTTGTTAAAAAATGATATTTTTTATTTAAAAATTGATCTTTTTGGTCTAAAGTTGAACTATTTCATATAAATATTCATCATCTTAGTTGAATATTTTGTATTCTTAGTTAAAAATTCATCTGTTTGGTTGAACATTAATTTTGTTAACTTAAAATTAAATTATTGAAGTTTTGGTCGACAATTAATCTTTTTTTCAGTTCATCTTTTTTTTGTTGTTGGAAATTCATGTTTTTGGTTTAACTATTTCAGTTTAAGATTCATCATTTCGATTGATAATTCATGAGTTAGGTTACAAATTAATTTTATTATCTAAAAAATGTAACTATTCCATTTTTGGTTAAAAGTTGCTTTTTTAGTTCAAGATTTAACTATTTGGTTAAAAATTTGTCTCCTTTAATTGAAAATTAAATTATTTAGTTGAAAAATTCATGTTTTTTTAAAATAGTATTTTTTGTTAGAAAATTAATCCTTGTGGTTGAAAATTCAAGTTTTTCAATTAAATATTCATAATTTTAGTTGAAAATTTATCTTTTTGGCGTAAAAATCAACTTTTCTAACTAATTTTTCCAGCTGAAAGTTAAAATTTTCCATTTTAGTGGAAAATTTAAGTATTTGTATAAAAATTCAGGTACTTTGAACCTTTTCGCTTAGAATGAACGTGATAAATTAAAATAAATGTTTGAGTTTTGTGGCAAATTTGAATATTTTTTATTTAATTGACCGGGAAAATGAAAAAACTTAACCGGGAAAATCCAAGAATTTGGAACCGTCCGCCCAATCGCCACCCTGTTCACGAGATTGCATATTATTTTTTTTTATGATAAAAAATGTTCAGATCAGTTAGTTCTCAGTCTCTTGGGACTGGGGAAAGTTTTTTTTAATAGTCGTCGATTATTAGTTAGAATTTTTTGTTTTATAACCCTTGAATAATATGCTTAATTTCGTGAGGAAGTAAATTAATACTCATGAGTATAAGAATAATACGTGTAAAAAAGGCTGATTCGTGTGATACTGAAATCATTTAGAACTATTTCGGGATATCATTTAGAGGTGCATTAATTAAGGGGAAGTTTCTAATACACTAATTATAAAAACGGAACCAAAAAAGTGAGATAAGTATTAAAATTCGTGGAAATATCTAATACTTGGATGAGTTAAGTTTGCTTAATAGATCAGCTTTGATATTAATTAGGACATTAAATAAGTTTAGATTAGACGCTCTGGAATTATTACATCGTTATTTGCATATAGTTGAATTTTTTCACGGCGAAATTAATAAAGAATGCAAATTTTCGAGTAATTAGCAATTTTTTCTAATCCATTTAAAAAATGACTAAGTTGTTGTAAGGAGTAAGAAATTATTGCAAACACAGTAATATTTTCCTAATCAATACTGGTTTCTAACGAATAACGAATATTTTAGAATATGATTTTAGGGTTAAACTGAAATTTTATTTGCATATTCATTAGTCATAGAAGCTTGAACGTTGCCTTGCTTTTATTGTATTCCTCTTTCCTCTAGGCGAAGTTTGACGATTTGTAAAAATTTACTTGAGGCTTTATGCAATAAAAGTTGTGGCAAAGATTAAATAGAGGCCATTTTTATTTTCATATCGCTTGAGAAAAATGCTGAGAGCTGGGAATTCAACACCTTTTAGAACTTATTTGGTTAAGGCGAGTCTGTAAAGTTAAGAGATGTTTAATAGTGATAAATTTTTGTCTTAACAGAAAAAGATATTTTTAATCTTGGTCGATTTTCTTACCGGAAAAGATCGAATCTGATGAAATTGAAAATTCATTTGTCGATTCGGCTTGATCAGTTTCCAAGGTTTCGGATATTGCTTGGTTTAATACATCACGAATAAGATCCTCGTTTTCTGAAATTAAAATATACAGGGCTTGGATTGTGGGTATTTTTTTATTTTTAAACAAAAATGTGGTCTGTTTTTCTCAGAAGTTCGCTATAATTAGTTTTTATTTTCATGAGAACGAAGCTTTTAAAATTGAAATTAAAAACTAGAAAAAATTGCATATTTTAATTGAGAATTTTCAAAATTGAATAATTTCTCATTAAATCTTTGTAATTAGAAGCGTTCGAACTTGAACAATATCTAATTTCGTGAATCCGCATTCAGTTTTAATTTTTTCAAGAATTTTGCCCGTTTTTTCGTTTACATGCGAACTGACATAATAGAACCGAATAAGAAAATTAAACTATTTTTAGTTGAAAATTGATTTTTCTTGGTGAAAAATTAATGTTTTTGTTGAAAGTTTGAATGTTTTCTACAAATTTCATCTTTTTGGAATAAAAATTGAACTATTCGGTAAAAATTACCTATTCTATTGAAAAATCGTCCCTTTTGACTGAGAGTCAAACTATAAGGATTTAAATGCAACTGCTTGGTTATATATATATATATATACCTCCAAGCGGAGGTGTGAAAACCGTGCCGAAAGCTAAATGGCACCTGGGTGAGGTGTCTAGAACGGTGACACTGGGATACCAGGCGACCTCTCAGAGTAAGCAGCCTTATCCTTGCATGCGGGGCTCTACAAGGATGG
>NC_046659.1:77930887-77932964 GCF_010883055.1 Belonocnema kinseyi | reverse complement strand
GTACAACTATTTAGTTTAAAAGTCAGTTTTCCTGATGAAAAATGATGTATTTCTTTAACAATTTCACTTTTCAGGTAGATAATTTAACTGTCTTGTAAGTCAAAAATAATAATTTTTGTAGAAGTTTATTGAAAATTCAAGTTTTCAGGTTGATAATTCAACTTTATTTTTTTTAATCACCTTTTTTGTTGAAAATTCAACTGCCTTTTAAAAAAATGTGTATTTTTGCTTGAAAATTCAACTATTTGATTGAATTTTTGTCAAATGTCTGTTTGAAAACTCATCTCTTTTCGTTAAAAATTATATTTTTGTTGAAAATTTAATATTTCAGGTTGATAGTTAAACTTTATTTTAAAAAATACAATTTTTGGCTTGAAAGTTAAACTATTTGGTAGAATTTTTTTAAATTCAATTGTCTGGTTGGAAATTCATCTTTGAATTTTTTGTCGTTTCTTTTTTATATTTCAACTTTCCAGCTTGATAATTCCACTTTATTTTTCTTAATCGCATTTTTGGTTTGAAAGTTTAACTATTTGGTTGAACTTTATTTTTTTAAATACGACTATTTGGTTGAAAATTCATCTTCTTCGATAAAAGTTATATTTTTTATTGATAATTCAACTTTAATAGTAAAAAATCGTCTTTTTGGCTTTAAAAATTCAACTATAATTTATTGAAAATGCAATATATTTCTAATTGAAATCTTTGGAATTTAAAGCGTTTCGTATTGAATTCAATATTTTATCTTTATTCATTTTATTCTAAATAATTTATTCCCCTATTTTCGTACAAAATCACCCTTATTTCCCGCCTGTTTGGAGAGCATTTCAGACTGTAAAGTCTGAATTATTAAAAAATGAATTATTTCCTATTCAAATTATACAACCTTAAATTTATAGCCGCATTTGTTTAGTAATTTCAAGTTTAGATTTTTCAAACAGTCCAGAAAGAAATATTTTAATTCCAGATTCAGATTCCTTCAAGCTGAATGACTATTTAAAAAAATGGTTTAAACTTTTAAGTTGTTAAGCCTTCTAGTCGATCCAAGCCCTGAATATAGAAAAAGTATATTTGGGAATATTAAAATCTGCATAATTAAAATTACCGCCTGGAATAACGTAAGACATAATTTGGTCAATCACGGTCCCGATCATATTTTTGTAATCTCCCTGGTCGAGAATTTCTTCTGTTTCGGATGTTGAAACTTTAATCTAAAAGTGAAAAGTTGGTTACATTCTAGATTTGCATTTTTTGAATGACCAATTTTTTTCTGAATTTAATTCTGTACAAGAAAATAAGGTAAATAAGCTTTGAATATTGAAGATTTTCAAATGCATTGTAAGTAAAACTATATGTAAAAAGAAATTGAACTGAATTACCGATTCTTCTTCGTCAGTCTTTTCAGATGTCTTCTCAAATTCTGATTCTAATTCTGATTCTTCTCCAGTCGGAAGATCTAAAATTTCGTTATAAATTGCTGCATGCGCTGCTCCCAAATATCCTCGTTGTTTATCCCGTATTTTTTTTCTCACAATCTCTTTCTCCACTTCGGGCAATACGAAATTGTAGACCATATCAGAAACCATTTCTTCCTCATCCAATTCTGCAGCACTAAAAATACATTTTTGATATGGAATCTGAATAAAAATGGTTTGAAATGCTTGAAAAGAATGAAAATTTGTGATTTTATTTTACAATTGAAGCATCTAATTTCAGAAGTTTTTCTCGTTTTGGATAAAAACTCTACTATTTGTTTGAAGATTGAACTATTTTTTTGCAATTGCATGCAAATTTAACCATAACATTTTCCAGTGAAAATTCAACTACTAATGTTGAACTCCTTTCTTAAAAATTCATATTGATTTAGGATTTATCTGCTTTGTTAAAAATTTATTTTTTAAACTAAAATTTAACTTCCATTTTTTTGTTCGAAAATTGATCTTTTAAGTTTAAAATTCTACTATGTAACTGACAATACATGTACCAGGTGTATACATATGAAACCGGTATTTTTTCAAGAAAAAAACACATTTATTTCAAGAGAATGATAACAAATATTTTATTCAAAGTATGCGCC
>NC_046659.1:77877101-77930787 GCF_010883055.1 Belonocnema kinseyi | reverse complement strand
CGCCAATTAGCACAAATGGTAAGTTCCGACAGTGCCTACAAGTGTGCCTACTGGCCGCTAAATGGCAATACCGGTTTCATATGTATACACCTGGTATTTTATTGTAAATTCGTATTTTTTTTATAGAAAACTTAGCTAATTTGCTGAAAGTTGAGGTGCTTTGTTAAAAATTAATTTTATTGGTTGAAGATCCATCTTGTTGATAAAATTGAACTATTGAAAATTGGACTCTTGTTGAAAATTCGTCTTTTTTATTTACAAGTTTTTTTCTTTCTTGCCTAAAAAATCGCTTGTAGTCGTAATTTCTTTTATTTGGGGTGAAAATTCGTTTTTTTTTTGTTGAATTCATCTGTTTTTTATTATAAATCGAAATATTTTGTGGTTGTTGTATCAACTATTACATAGTTTAAAATCCATCTTTATTAGATAAAAAATCAAATACATCGGGGAAGGTTAATCTAATTGTTTAAAAGTCGAAATACTTTGTTAAAAATTCTCTGTTAAAAATTCTTTTTTCTTTAATTGTAAATTTAACTATTTCATTGTAGGTTTAAAATTGATATTTTTTAGTTTAAAACTCAACTATTTAGTTTAAAATTCATGCAATTTGTTAAAAATTAATTTTATTAGTTAAAGATCCATCTCTGGGTTAAAAATCATTATTCTGGTTGAAAATATCATTATTTGAAAATTACACTACTTTACTAAAAATTATTTTTTCTATTGAGAATTAATTTTCTTCCCCGAAAACGTAATTATTCCATTTTTTTGTTTAAAAAAATTGATCTTTTTTTTATATAAAATTAATCTTCGGAGTTTAAAATTCATTCTTTTTGGTTAAAAATGCAGCTTCTTGATTAAAAATTAATCTGTTTTGGTTGAAAATTCATTGTTTTAATTGAAAACTCAACTATTTGGTCGTAAATAAACTTTTTTGTTGAAAATTTATATTTCCAGATTCAACAACTTTGTAGGAAATTAAACTCTTTGGTTTAAAATTAACTTTTTTGTTGAAAACTCATGTTTTTGCTTGGAAATTCAACTACTTTGGACGAAAATGGAATTAGTTGCTTGAAAATTAAACTAATTATTAGAAAATTCAACCGTTTTGTCTTAGATTAATATTTGCAGTTTAAAATTAATTCTTTTTTGTTAAAAATGCAACATCTTGGTTGAAAATCAATCTGCTTTTGTCGAAAATTTATAGTTTTCATTGAAAATTCAACTCTTTGGTAATAAATAAACTTTCTTGTTGAAAATTTATATTTCCAGGAACAAAATTCAACAACTTTGTAGAAAATTAAACTCTTTGGTTTAAAATTAACTTTTTTGTTGTTAAAAATTTATGTTTTTGGTTGGAAATTTAACTACTTTGGACGAAAATTAAATTAGTTTGTTGAAAATTAAACTAATTATTAGAAAATTAACCATTTTGTTGGAAATTCGTTTGCGTGTTTGTTAAAATTTTTTTTATCTGGAAATGTAGCTATTCTATTTTTGGTTGAAACTTGAACTATTTGGCAGAAAACTAAACTATTTTGTTAATAATTCATCCAAAATTCAAAACTTACTTTGCAGCAGCGTATTTTGAAACCCTATCTATTTTATCAGCTAGAGTCATAACATATTCTTTAGCTTCTTTTTCAGAAACCCAATCAATTCCTTCCTTGATAATATCTTCGAGATACGTTTCCACCGAATCCTGATTGACTTTAACCATTTGTCTGAAAATTTCGTCCAATTCTCTTCGTCGATGACGTTCAACTTGTCTTCTTCCAGCTTCTGCGGTTTCTCTTTTAGCCCTTTCTCTTTCGGCAAGCAATGCAAAAGCATGCGCTCTTCGTTCATCTTGAAGCCTCAACAATTCCTAAAAAAATATTTTTAAATACAAAACTTTTAATAGAGTATAGAAGAAGTGGCCCTTATTTTTTAAATCATATTTATTTTGTTCTCAACCCCTAGTTTTATGGGAACATCCAAATAAATAATTTCGAAATTTCCCTCAGAAAATAGGATATCTCGGATATTTATTGAATGTTTCTGGGATATTCAAATGTCCGTGGGATATATAAAAATTTTAATATCCTACTTTGAATATTTGAATATCCTAGAAATGCCCCATAGGCATCCTGGAGAGCCAAATTTCCGCCTTGTAGAGTTACCGAAGTATTGTCTCGGAATTTAAAGGATATCAGGGGATTTAATGGGACTTTCAAGATTTAAAGGGATTTAAGAGGTTTTTTAAGGTTTCAGTGGACTTCAAAAGATTTGCAATTTTTTAGGGATTTAAAGAGATATCACGGTATTATCACGAATTTCGAAAAATGCTAGGGGTTTTTTAATAAGATTTTGAAAACTTGAAGGGATTATATAAGATTTCAATAGATGTTTGAGGATTTTAAGGGGTTTCAATTATTTCACAGGACTGAAAAGGATTTGGTAAGATTTCCATCAACATTGTACTAGATATTATACTAGATTTTAAGAGGTTTGAAGAAATGTTGAAGATTTTAAGCCATTACTAAAAAAATTTTAATAAGATTTCACATAATCTCAAAGAATTTTATGGATTTTCCACTGTTTTAAAATAATTAAAAATAATAAAACAATGTATTTAATATTATAAAAAGAAATCTCAACACCCAAAAATGTTTCAGTTAGCATGTTTTAAAAAAATAATTAGAAAGAGAAATCTTACCTAAGAAATACTTCGGGTTTTTTATTTGTAATTAACATCATTTTTTTAAAATGCCACTACAGTTGGTTGAAGGTTGAACTGTGAACTTTGTTAAATTTAGCTTTTTTAAACACCCATCTTGTTTGTTGAAAAATCTATTTTTAATTGGGTAAAAAATTATTTTTCTAACCGAAAATTTTACTATTCCATTTATGGTTGAATAATTTTCTTTTTTAGTTGAAAACTCAACTACCTGGATGAAAGTTGATTTACTTTGTAACAAAAACTTTTTTTCCGGTTAAAAACTCATCCCTTTGTTTGAATAATTTAACTATTTTGTTGAAGATTCCTTTTTTCAGTTCAAATTAATTTTTTTAAATGAAAATGAAAATGAAAAGTAGATAATCATTAATTAAAATCATAAATACACCTAAAATAATTACAATTTAAATTTTTTAAGACGTAGTGTTTCCCCTTCATATGAAATTTAAAAAAAAGATATGTTGCAACAAACTTTGCTTAAGAAATCCAGCATTCCTGAAACTGCCTTGCCTTCCAGAGAACTCAGAATTTCACTCAAGCGATTCTCCTGCTTCGTTCTGAAATTTTCCTCATGCTGCAAACTCAAAATTTTCGTTTTTTCCTTGTGGAGGGACTTTTTGTCGTGATGTTGAAGAGCGTGAGTTGATCGAAGTTCTTTGATTAATTCTCGACACCTTTCTCGACCTTCAAACATCTGAAATCAATAATTACATCTTTATTCATTTTTTAAACTAATTTTTTGTTTGATTTTTTGTCAATTTTAATTACCATGAACTGAATCGCTCTGCCTCTGACTGTTTTTTGAATTAAGACAGCAGACTGATCCAACACATTTTCAATATTCTTCTCTCCAACTCTCAAAGGCGTCGATGGAACATTTTGTAGTTTTGGCTTTCGTTCAAAAAAATGTGTCGACTCAACTGGCTCTACATTTAATCTGATCCTTTTCAATTCTTCATAGAGTTCTTCCAATTTCTGATCATTCCATCTCGTCTCTCGAGTGCACAACTCTTCCGGTTTGGCCTTTGGTTTTATGGATTTCAATTCTTTTATTGTTGGCAAGTTTTTTGGTCTTGTATCTACCTTTTCGGCTCCTGATGACAATCTTCTATAAATTATTTGAACAGAATTTTGGCAGTATTGAAAAATTATTTTAGAAAAAAGCTATACCTTAGGGATCACAGTCCGTCCGCTTCTTCACATCATACCCATTTTTCCAATAAAATAAAAAAAAATTTTCTAAAATACCTAAACTCGAGAATTTTGATTTAATTTTTCCCCTTTCCCCCTTTTTTATAAGGCTTCGATTCATTTCTTAAGAGTTGTAAACAGAAACTCAAGACATTGGAAAACAAGACTTTTTGAAAGAGATTCTTTTTTATTATACGAATTTCAAATATTTCCTGAACGATTTATTTGATAATTTTATATATTTCAAATATAATACATCAATTTTCTAGTTGGAAATAAATAAACATATGTACAAGCTTCACAGACCAAAATGTTTTACACGCAGAGGGAATAACGAGATTTTTCACGAAAGGAGAGAAATAAATTCTTTGAAATAAAATTAATGTAGGTACTAATATTAAATGAAAATTGGAACGCTTCAAATTTCTAACATTTCAAGTAAAAATATTGCATTTTCAATAAAATAGATACATTTTTAACGAAATAATTGAATGTTTAATTAAAAAGGCAAATTTTCAAATAAAATGATGAATCTTCAGCCGGAAAATAAATGTTGAACAAAGCAGTTTAATTTTTTATCATGCAGTTCAATTTTCAACCTACAAAGATTAATTTTTCAACATAAATAAAAATGTTGATCTATCAGCCAAAATGGATTTTAATTTAAAATAAAAAAATAGTTGAATTCATCCCAAAAATACGACTTTTCAACAAAACAGTTTGTTTTTCAAACAAATTTTGGAATTTTCAAGCCATACAGATAAATTTTCAATAGAAAAGTTGAATTTTTAACAATAAAAAAGGAATTCTTAACCAAATAGTTGAACACTACACCTAAAAGATTCAATTTCTATCAAACCATTGAAATTTTCAACGTTAAATACGCATTGTCTACAAGCCAGTTGAATTTTCAACAAATAGTTGAATAGTCTTCAAAAAAGATGACTTTTTTACCAAAAGAAATAAAATTTTAAATAAAAAATTTAATTTTGTACGAAACAGTTAAATTTTAAACCCGAGCATAATATGAATTTTCAAATAAATAGAATAATTTTCTTCAAAGAAGATGAATTTACAACAAAATATAATAATTTTCAACCAAATAGTTTAAAATTCAACTCACAAAGATCACTAATTTAAAAAAATGGATTATTTCCATTTTAAGTTAAAATAATTAATTTAGAACCAACCAAATGGCTGAATATTTAACCACCTGGAGTTGATTTTTCTACTTAAAAACTAATTTTAAACAAAATAGTTCAATTTTCAACCAGAGGTGAATCTTTAGCTAGAATTAAATATCTTCAAACCAAAAATTAATTTTTCAACCAAAAATATGAATTCTCAAAGAAAAATTGAATGGTTTTGATATTTCGCACCAAACAGATTTTAATTTTAAATCAAGAATAGTTCAATTCATAAAAAAAGAGTTTTTCAACAAAATGGTTGATTCTTCCAAATAAAAAAGATTTTACAGTCAAGAAAGAAAAAATGTAAAAGAAATTGTTAAATTTTAAAGCAAAAAGAAAGAGTTTTCTATAAAATAATTGAAATTTTAATAGGGAAAAATTTATTTTCAACAAAAAAGTTAATTTTTAACCTAAAAAGATGAATTTTTTAACAAAATAAGTTCATTTTCAATGAAAGAGAATTTCAATGGTTGGATTTTCTACCGAAATAAATAAATTGAGAACCCAAAAAGATTATTTTCTAATAAAAATAGGTTCATTTCCAACGAAATAGATGAATTTCCAACTAAAATTATGAATCTTCAACCACAAAAAAAAAATTTTAACGAAGAAATTCAATTTTTAAACAAATATTTGAGTTTTTGATTTAAAAAACGGCAATCCAATTGTTGAACTTTAAAGTAAACAAAGAAATCTACTAAACATGCAAATTTGAATTTTCAACAAAAACTGATTTTTCGGTCAACAAAGAAAAACAAAATTTTCGAATTTTGAAGCCAAAAAGACAAATTTTCTGAAAAAATAATAGAATTTCAGATCCGGAATTATGACTTTTTAGCAAACAAAAAAAAGTTAAATTTTCAACCTAATAGTTGAATTTTCTAGGAAAATAGATGAATTTCTCACAAAAAGGGACGACTATCAAAATTGTCGAATTTTAAACAAAATAATTATATTTTCAACCAATAAGAAGTTTGAATTTTCGTATTGGGTTTTATTAATTTAGTACACATTTTAGAAACAAAAAAAACGAGAAAAAGGGGAAAAGAGGAGAATAGGGAATAGCCAGTAAAAAAATAATATGCGAAAAAACAGCGTATATTATAACTCTCTGCTTGAGCATAATTAATTTGAATTTGATTATTATATGGCTTGTTTTGACATGTCAGCAATAATTTTTTTAATTTATGTTTTTTTACACTACATTCTTCTCTGACATAAAATTTTTTTCATCATCTGAGAGCCTTCAGTTGATAAAAATATATTAGAAACAAAGTTAAACGTCTAAAGAAACAAAAAGAGAAAAAGTAGGGTTCTCCGTATTTTTTTTTCGTGAAATTATGCCTTTCTAGATTACTTAAAAAAAACTTAGAGCTCAGGATTCGATACTGAAAAAGAATACACTTTAAAAAAATTAAAACATGATCATTTTGCAATGCTGTTGTTTACCAATTTTTCAGTTTTCGATTTTCTAAAATTTTTTCCTGATGTATTTTCACCAGTAGAAAGTGCTGAAGTGTTCAACAAATTTTTTAAAGCTAGCTAAAAAATGTGTTTTTACAAAAATGACCAGAAACGAGATTCACAAGATACCCATATGATATGGTAAGTTATTAATAATAAATTAAATCCCCTTTATACCTAAAATTGCACTACTGAAAAGCTGTGATCCCTGAAGTCCGAAAAATAAATAAAATTGAGACATGAAAATGATTGATCAATTTTTTGAGCCTACTATCAATGAAATCCTCTCGAAAAAACTTCTTTAGAAAAACTTCATGACGTCTCTGAGGATTTTCACCAAATCGCATTTGTGGTGCGTACAATTCAGAAGCTCGATCTGCATGTTGTTTTATAATATCCTGGCATTTGTATTTTTTCCCCGTTTTACAACGATGCTTCATGGACAATTTGCGAAGCTCTCGTCCAAACTTTTGCCTTATATTTTGTATTTCCTTATCCCGTCTTTGGCTTAAATTACTGCCGAGTTTTCTAAAACGATCTTTTCTTTTCTCATCCCACTTGTAGTTTCTATTTTCCATTACTTTCTGGGCTAGGTCCATTCGCATATTCATTATAAAATCAATCTCCTTAAAATAATTGATATCAAATTATTAGGATTATTTTTTTAAAGAAAATATTTCCCGATTTTTTCCTAAGCAACTTTTCATTTTTCCTGACTACAAATATAAATAAAATCTTTCATAATTGGAATAAAACCATTTTAGAATAAAATTAAAAATTGATTTATTTCGACCAAAAAAGATTACTTTTCTACCAGAGATGATGAATTTTCAATCCAAAAGGACGAATTTTTAACAAAATAGTTTAATGTTCGATGAAAAATAGAATAATTTTAAACAATAAAGTTCAACTTTTAACGAAATTGTTGAATATTCAACCTACAAACAATTACATTGAGCTTTGATGATAAAAAAATTAAACTTCAACCAATAAAAGTTGAATATTTAACCAATAAATGGAATCTTGTTAACGACAATTGAATTTTTAACAAAAAAAAGATGAGTTTTTTTATCCAACAGGACGAATTTTCTGTCCAAATAAACTTGAATTTTCCAAAAAAAATAATCGTATTTTCAACAAAATAGTTGTATTTTTAACCAAATACTTGAATTTCCCCCCTACAAAGTATTAATTTTCAAATAAAAATGATTAAATTACAACCTAAACCCGTTGCAGTTTCAAAAAAATAATTAAACGTGCAACAAAATACTTGTATTTTTAACCAAATCGTTGAATTTTCAACAACAACAAAATGAATTTTAAACAAAAAATGTAATAATTGCATTAAAAACAACAAAAATCAAATTTCTACCATAAGAAATAAATTTTATCAACAAAAAGATGAATTTTCAATTTAGAAGAATCATTTTCTGCCTAAAAAGATGCATTTTCAACAATGCACATGGATTTTCGAACAAATAGTTGAATTTTTAATTAAAAAGTATGAATTTTCAACAAAAAATTCGAATTTTCAATAAATAACGATTTTTCAGCCAAGAAAGAAAGAAATTCACCTAACCTGTTGAAATTCCAAATCAAAAGACGAACTTCCTGTAAAAAAGTTGAATTTTCAATCCTGAAAATATAAATTTTGATCATAAAATTTGATTTCAACTAAATGTTTGCATTCTTAACCAATAAATAAGAAGTTCCAAACCCAGAAGATTAGTTTGTCAGTAAAAGAGATAAAGATTTAATCGAAAATAAAATCATTAAATTTTCAGTTTAAAAAAAGATAAATGAAAAAAATGAATTCGCAATAAATTTTTAACTAATATGTATAAAATAATGAATCTGCAACTGAAATAGTTAAATTTTCAGTAAAACAAATCAATTGTTAACAAAAGAAAAATTAATATTCATCCAAAGAGATGAATCTTCAACAACGAAGAATGTTTTTCTCAAAAAGTGATTCAACCTTCAACCAAGTAATTCAATTTTCAATCAGTAATGTAATATTAGATATTTCCAGTAAAAAATATTACAATTTTTAACAATAAAAAAATACATGAATTCTACCAAAACAGATTAATTTTCAACAACAAAAAATTAGTTTTCAAACCAAATAGACGAATTTTCTGTCAAAATAAACTTAAATTTTCAACAAAATAGTTGCACTTTTAACCAAATTGTTGAATTATAGACCTACAAAGATGACTTCTCAACAAAAAGTTGAATTTTTAACAAACAAAAAAATCAAATTTATATCAAAAGAAATGCATTTTTAAACCAAAAATACGTATTTTCAACTGGAAGATTAATTTTCTACCAAAAAGATGATTTCTCAACAAAGGAAACGCATTTTCAAACAATTATTTGAATTTTTGACTAAAAACGATAATTTTTCGGAATCATTTTTAACTAATCATTTGCATTTTTAACCAATAAAGAGGAAATTTCAAACTAAGGAGATTAGTTTTCCACCTAATGAAATAAATTTTCAACCCAAAATAGAATAATTAAATTTTACTTTTAAAAAATTAATTGAAGAAAAAAGACGAATTCACAACAAAGTAGTTACACCTTCAACCATAGAGATTTATCATGAAACAAAAAAATTAATTTTTAAGAAAGTTGTGAAACTTTTACCCTAGTAGTTGAACTTTCAAATTTTTTAATTAAAATTTCGAGCGAAAAAAGATAATTTTTAATAAAAAAATATATAAATAATAAGATAAAATTTTCAAATAAACATTTGCATTTTTAGCCAAATATATATAAACATTTCTACTAAAATAGATCAATTTTTAAATCAAAAAGAAGCATTTTCTACTAACAAGGATTTCAGTTGAACATTCAACGCCAAAATATGAATTTTCAATGAAAGAAGTTGATTTTTAAACCAAAAATGATTACTCTTTAACAAAAAATTTGAATTTCCACCAAATAATAAAAATTTTATCTAAAAATATAATCGTCAGAAGGAAGAAATAGCAAATCGAAATAGAAATACAAGAAAAATAAACTATTGAAAAGAATATTATACAGTTTCCCTGACAATTAATATTGAAAGAACAGAATATTAATCGTGTAAACTTTTTAGTTTAGAATCTTTTATAAACAGAATAAATGAATTTCAAATTTATTACCCTTGGAATTTATTTAAAGTGCCTCTTTTAGAAATTTCCTGAAGATTGCAAACTTTTTGTAAAATTCTTGACTTTTCCCTGATGTTCTTAATTCTGAGATTAAATAATACTCACAGCTTCTCTAAAAGACCAATGGTCAGCTTCCAAAGCTGTCATGATGCTTGCTCGAAGTTTAATATTAGTTTCAGAATCCATCGGAGGAAGAATTGATTCCCAGGCTCTTCTGATTCTCATCCTGTTAATTATTTCTACTTCGTGCATCCCAACTGGGAGTCCTTCTTTCCATGTTAAATGTGCCAATGCCAGCACTTCCGGGTTATGACCTTAACAATATTTACGTACTGAATTATAGTAATTAATTTAACATCTTTAGCTTAATCAGGCCTTAGACTCGTTTGATAAATTCACAATAGTGTCAATAGTATCATAAATGTTGAAAAATAATAGGAAAAGAGTGACACACCATTTTTTTTTAATATTACATTAACGGTTTACATATTTTTATAATCTTTTATACAAAGTTCAACTCCTATAAAATCGCGTAAATTTCTTTACAATCTTTTATAATACCCTAAAAGCATTGAAATCCGTTGAAATCCTTCAAGAATCCTTCATTTATATCCTGGATACCATTTTAAAATTCTTTGAAATTTCCTGAAATTATTTGAAACCCTCGAAATGTTAAAATCTCGCTAAATTCTATGAAATCTTAATCACTTGAAATTTATAAAATCCCCACAATAACTAATAAAGCCCTTTGAAATCCTTTCAAATATTTGATATTTCCCGCAAATTCTTGAAGTATTTTTAAATATTCTAAAAGCTTTGAAATCGATTGAAATCCTTGAAGAATCTCTGAAATATGAAGAGATTTTCTGAGGTTCCCGAAAAATGATAAATTTCTTTAAATACCTTATAATCCGTTGAAATCCGTTTGAATTTCTAGACATTTTTTTAATATCATTTAAAATCTGGATACATTTTTTAAATCCTTTGAAATTTTTTGAAACCCTACGAAATCTCATTAAATTCTATGAATATTAATCCCTTGAAATTGATGAAATGCCTTAAATTTGGTGAAATCCCTAGAACCTAATCCCACAAAAATCGAATAAAAAATCTTGAAATTTTTAATATATTTTAAACTTCCAAAAAAATCTAATAAGGCCGTTTAAAATCCCTCGAAATATTTGATATTTTCTTGAAACCTTCTAAAATAACCTAAAAGCTTTGAAATCTTTAAAATATGTTGAAATTCACTAAAATTTAGATTTTCTTAATTCTGTTCAGATCCTCTGAAATCCCTGGAACGAACTCAAATTCTGACAATCCTTTAATATCTATGAAATGTATGGAATCTTTTAATTTCTTTAAAAACCTATGAATCCCTCAATTATTGTAAAATTTTCTTAAAATCTTTTAAAATATACTACATTTTCTCTAAAATTCTATAAAAAAATGTATATCCCTTAACTCTTGTGAAATTCTGTACATCTTTAAATATTTCATATCTTCTAAAATTCATTCAAAATGATGACATTTTTGAAATTCTCTAAAATCCCGTAAAATCCCAAAAAATCTTATAAAATCCTTTGAAATCTCTTGAAAATCTTGAAATGTTCAGAAATGTTGATAAATCTTTTAAAATATCATATGAGCTATGAAATTTTTACCATCTGTTTAAATCCACTATTTTTTTTAATTCTTTTGAAATTCTCAGAAATCCCTGAAAATAATTCAAAAATTTTTTAATCCTTAATATCTCCAGAAATTCCTTATAATCGTACAGAATATTTTCATTTATTTTGAAATCCTATTTTTAAATACACTAAAAGCTTTAAAACCTTTGAAATCTGTTAAAATCCACTGAAAATCTTTTTTTTTTATTCTGTTAATATCCTCTGAGATTCCTAGAAGTTTACAAAATCCCTTAAAACTTATGAAATTCCACAAAAATCGAGTAAAATCCAGTAAAACATCTTAAAATCACTAATATCTTTTAAATAGTCCTTAAAAATGAAGAAGTCTTTGAAATACACTATAATTCCGTAAAATCCCAAAAAACTAATGAAAAACAAAAAAAATCAATGAAATTCGACTATTCCATTTTGGACTGAAAACTAAATTTGAAGCAATTAAAATTTTATTGAATTTATAATACCGACGATAATTTTACTTAAAGATGCACTGAATCGTAAGTATAAGGAAATGAAATAAACATTTGTTTGAATTTTTATTGAAGTTCCTGAACTTTAGAGACAAATTCAAGAAATTATTAATTACCTTTTTATTACTATTTTATTATTTAATTATTCGATGGTGAATATATTTAAGAACATGTTCTAATATTTTCCAGGGCTTTCTAAATTAAACATATTAATGTAGTCCCCCGAAACAAAACAAAAATATTATTTATAATAAACTCGCGAAACTACATGCACACCATACATATTCCGATGCGATTATTTTAAAAATGAGAAACATTTGAACAAATTAAGATTTTTAAATTCCTTTAATATATATTTATATATATATTTTAAGTTTGATATAATTTTGATGTTTTATTATAATTTTTATAACTAACCCATGATTGGTTGATCTAGAAAAAATATTGTATAAACAACTCTACAAAATTGTAATATTAATAAAATTATTAATAAAAATAACCTTCATATTAATAATACATAAATTATTTTCCCTAAAGGCTTTCAAATCTTTTATAGTGCGCTAAGAGTTTTAAAATCGGTTGAAATCTAACAGGAGTTGTATTATTTCAAGTTTATTGAAATTCTGTGTTTCCTGAGCATCTTCGAAATCTTTTAGATCTTCTGGAATCTTTTTAAATTCCTCTAAAATTTTAAAAATACCCTATATTCCTCAAAATTAAAAAAAAATTTAAACCTTAACCGTTATGAAATCCCGTACATCGTCAAATCTTTAATATCTTTTAAAGCTCTTTCAAAAATGATTAAATCTTTTTGAATATCTTAAAAGCTATGGAATCTTTGCCATTGTGGAAATTCACTGATTTTTTTTATTCTGTAGAAGTCCTCTGAAATCTCGGGGAAAAACTTAAATTATTTTACATCACTAGAAATCTATAAAATATTGTAAAATTGTCCAATATTTTAGAATTACTCAAAATCTTCTAAAATCTCATAAAATTCCTCAAAAACTTTTAAAATACACTATATTCTTTCAAATTCTTTAAAAAATTGTGAATCCCTTATATATTTAAATCCCGCACATCTTGGAATATTTTTAAATATTTTAAAAACCCTCAAATTTTCCACAAAGTCTTTGAGATTCCCTAAAATCCCTAAAAATGTTTGAAATTCCTTGGTATTGGATCAAATACCCTAAAATCTTTCAAACCGTTTGAAATCTATTTAATTTTTTTAAGTTTTTAAAGTCCTCGAATATCTTATAAAATCGTGTAGGTTTGATATAATCCATATAAATCCCCTGAAATACTTTAAAAACCTGCGAGTGATCTTGAAATTTGTTTAAAATACCTTGATATTTTTCGAAGTCTTCAAAATCTTGTGAAATTTCAATTTTTGAGATGACGAATATATAATTTTATCCAATAAGCGAAGGCGTTTGAAAGTAAGTTTAAAGGCAAAGGGGAAAAAAGTTACCTTAACAACAAAGTTGAAAAAAAAACATTAGTTTAATTTTTTCGAAATAATAATAAAAAAACTTCAATTTGAAAAATTACTCCTAATATTTGAAATAAAAGCTTGAAAACTTTATAAACAAATTAATTCATAACTAAATGGTACCTGGGGATATTTTATAAGACGGTTCCCATGGAGATGTTTGAGTCTCATTCTCTCTATAATCGGTTTGAGTTCCCCTATTTTGAACATATTCCAATCTTGATGGTAACATATTACGTTGCATTTCTGCATTTCGTAGGGTTTCTTCAACAGATTTTTGTTCCAAATGGCTTGACAATTTAAATTTCGAAACACCCAAATCCAAAAAAGGCATTACAGGTCTTCGATAACATTTCTGAACATCTCCCCCTGAATTGTGTCTGTACAGCTCAGTCTGAGAAATAAACGTAAAATTTAATTTAAAAAGTTACCAATCAAGTTTTGGTACTATAATGTCCAAATTAAATCAAAGTAAAATAAAACAATTTAATTCCAAATAACATAAATTAAAATCAATAATCAAAGACTTAGTTTTATGTAATACATTTTTTATTGATTGTGAACAATCAAAGACGACGACAAACAATAAATCGCTGGCTGTACAATGTATAGAATTTTCCTTGAAAATGTATCAAACATGTTTCAAGTTTAGCCAGGGTGTCTACTCCTGGAAAAAATTCACTGAAAAATTCATATTTTATCCATATTTTTCGATAGTATAGAGACATTCGAATATTTGGACTTGTTTATAACAATCGTCTTAGAATATGTATACAGTTTCGCGAGTTTATTATAAATAATTTTTTTCAGTTTCTAGGAATTCAAATAATGTATTTAATTTAGACAGCTTTGAAAAATTATATTGCAATATATTCTTAAATATATTCACCATCAAATAATTAAATAATAATAAAAGCATATAATTTGTTGAATTTGTCTCTAAAAAAAAATTTTCGAAGTGATAAATTTTCCACTAAAATTATAAATTTATGAACATATAACTGAAATACTTGAACTTTCAACAAAAAAAAAATGAATTTTCCAACAAGAAGATTAATTTTGAAACAAAAAGATTAATTTTCTACCAAAAATTGAATATTTCAATTTTCAGTTAAAAAATTTATGCTTAACCAAGAGATGAATTTTCAACAAAAATAATGGAATATTCAATTGGAATAGTTGAACTTTAAATTTTTTTAAATAATCATTTTTAACCAGAAAAAAATATTTAAAAAATAGATACATTTTCAAACAAATTTATAAATTCTCAAATACAATAATGGAATATTCAATCGGAATAGTTACACTTTCAGTTGAATAGTTAAATGAATAGTTAAATTTGTAGTAAAAAAACAAACTAATGTTTAATCCAAGAGAATTATTTAATAATAATCATTTTTAACCAAATAAATCTAATCCGAAAAAAAGAATAGTTATATTTTCAAACAAAATTATGAATTTTTAACTAAAATGATGCATTTTTAAATCAAATAGTTGAATATTAAAACAACAAAATAGATTATATTTTAAAAGATAAATTTTCAAATAAAATGATTAATTTTAAACTAAAGAAATGTTAACAAGAGAGTTTAAATTTCAACCAAGTAATAAAACTTTCATTCCAAAAAGATGAATTCTGAAAAAAACGTGTGGTAGTTGATATTTCAAGCAAAAAATATTTGAATTTTTAACCAAAAATAGTTTAATTTATTTTTGAAAAAATACTGTTAAGTATGAGTTGACTTTTCAACTAAAAAGAAGAATTTTATATTAAAAGAAAAATTTCTTAACAAACTACATTAATTTTCAACAAGATACTAGAAATTTAAACTAAAAACGATCAATTTTCAATCAAAAATAAAATAGTTAAGTTTTCAGTTACGAAAATTAATTTGAAATAATAAAAAAAAAGAATTTTCAACAAAATAGTTAAATACAACAATATAAAGCTACTTTTACAAATGAAGAATCATTATTCAATTTTATATTGCAATTTAAGAAAAATTAAGCACGCTCTAAAAAAAATTCCCTGGCTTAAAAAAAAATTCCGACATTTCCAGGTTTTTTTCTGCTATATAAAAATTCCCTGACTATTCTAGGTCTCCGATATTTTCCAGGTAGGATAGACACCCTGTTATTAAATAAAACTATAAGACTAAACCAAATTGTTTTCGCTGGAAGTTTGCATCGATAGAAATTCTAGATTGTACTTAATCCTGATAAGAAACCTGTGATATAGAATTACAAAATATATACATCGGCTAACCTTTTGCAATTGTATACACTGGACCGCATTTGCCATTTTTAAAAATCACTGTATGAATTAAGGAAACACAAAAATTAGCACCAAGATTTGCACACTTTAAAATTATAATTCCATTTCAGGGATTATTTCACAAAGTTGAAATATAGATTATGTACATTGGTTATAATAATTTCACGAGACAAATGTGAAATGTCCACTTGAAATTAAAACAGCTGATGACTGAATTATTTATTTCGATTATGATTTAAATTCGAATTATGCTGTTCTAGATTAACAAACTAAACGCACATTAAAGTACGTAAGTGTATTATACAGAAGTGAGTGGATACAATATCGATTTAACAACGTTTCAAAGTCGTTGATATATTAAAATTTTTTTTGTACTTTGGATCGAACAGTGTTTTATAAAGAAAAAATATTATTTTTTTCTTACAGTAATTAACCCTACGAACACTGTCAATTTATTAATTTTTTTGATATATCAAATTTCAATTCTCTATTTATTTGAACATTTCTATTATAGACTTTTGAACACAAATTTAGATGTAGGCTTAGCTGTAGACTTATAAAAAAAATTAAATTTCGAAAATAATTTCCAAAAACTACTTTCAATTAACTTTGATTGTAATTTTTAAATTCCTACACAAATATATTGTATACAAAGTATACTGATTATATTGCATTTTCAAGAATATAGTTGAATTTTAAACTGCAAAAGATTAATTTTCTGCAAAAAGAGATGGATTCTTAACGAAAGAATTTACTTTTTAAGCTGCAAAGTGGAATTCTTAGAAAATAGTTTACTTACACTCAAAAAGATAAATTTTCAACTAAGAAAGGTGATTTTTCAACAAAGTGATTGAATTTTAAACAAAGAATATTAATTTAGGATCAAAAATATGTATTTTCAAACAGAATAGATAAATATTCATCCAAATTTTCTAATTGTCAAAACAAAAAAGACTAAAGTTCAACCAAAAACAATTGTATTTAACCAAATAGTTCAATCTTCAATCCAAAAATACGATTTAACCAAAAAAAATGTAATAGTTAATATTTAATATCAAAAATTTTTAATAAATTAGTTTAACTTTCACGTAAGTAGTTGCATTTTCAATTAGGAAGACTAATTTTTTGCACAAAAAAAAAGGAATTTTCATCCAAATAGTTAAATTTTCCACTAAAAACAAGCAATTTTACACAAAAACTGAAGTAGTTCCATTTCAGCTTGAAAAATTAATTATCATCAAAAAATAATAAACGAATTTTCAACCAAATATTTCAATCTTTAACCAGAATAAAAGAATTTTTAAAGAAAAATGTAATAATTGAATTTTTGTTCACTGAAAATGATCGATTTTTTGCCAAAAAAGAAATAGTTAAATTTTCAATTGAGAAAAGTCATGTTTTTAAATACGAATTTTCAACAAAATAGTTTAATTTTCAAGAAATAAAAAGGATTTTCATCGAACTAGTTCAATTTTCAACCATAGAGTAGAAAGTTTTACAGCTAAAATTGTTGCGTAGAATATTTATGTATTAAATATCTTCAATCAGAATATTTTCCATAGAGCAAAACAATATTTAAATCAACAGAATAATTATTGTATTGTATGTATTTTCTACTTTGTGTGAAATTACTTTAAGTATCGTTTATAATATTTTTTTTAGAATATATTTTGCGTCGCAAAAATATTTTAAAATATTTTCTGGGTGTACAAAATTTTGTAAAGGAGAAATATAATCAATATAATCGACACAATATATTATGGGTAAAATATATAATTTTTCAGGAACAAAGTCTTCCGGTTTTGTTCCTGAAGCAATTTTTCAGCAGTTGAATTTTTTTATTATAGACTATCATGTGTTTAAAGTTTTGTGCAATTCCTTCATTTCTTATTTTACTTAAAAGACATTTATTAAATATTCGAGATTTTATTGGACAAATCACATTTCTCTGCATTTTGCACCGTTGGAACCAAAAGGCCTTACGAATAAATGAAAATCTTAACTTTTGGCTTAATAAAATGTAATTATGAAGATATATCGACATTAAAAAAATGCATTACTTGCATTAAATTAATGATTACTTTACTTTCACATTTAAAAGTTATTCTCAAGGCCCTTCGGAATTATTGTCGCTCGAGGAGCCTGCGTAGGAACAATTGCTTGAGTAACCACAATTGATTATTAACGAGCGATAGAATATCATTAGTTCTTAAATTAACAGGATTTGAAAATAACCCATTATTGATTAACCCAAACCTTTTCTAAATTACTGAATTTATTAAATTACTAAAAGACATTAAATAAGTTTCAATTAAGGCTCTAAAATGAAAAAATTAATTGTAAATACAAAAATAATAAAAATAGGATTTATTCTTTTAAATAGACAGCAGAAATTAGTGTTCTAAAGAGTTTGAGTGCTCGGAACAATCCTCACAAGCATGAGAATATGCTCACGAATATGCTCGATCTTTATGTGCTCTGAGAATTTAATGAGCATTTATAAGCATTTTGAATTAGGATTTAAAAAAACGTATTTCTATATTTATTAATAATAAGTACATTCTTTTAAATTCGCGAGAAAATTTATCGCTTCAAATTATAAAAGGGCGTTTAATTTGCATGATAAAAGAAGTCAAAGTAATAGAAAACATATTATTTAAGTTAAACAGTGTCTTATTCATAGTTGCTACAATTTTCAACAAAAATAAATTCTCCACAAAATATTTCAATTTTAAGCCGAAAAAATCAATTTTCTGCCAAAAAGATTAAATTTCAATAAAATATATAAATTTTCAACTAACAAAAGATAAATTTACAAACGAAAACTAGAATAATTCAATTTGTAGTTAGAGAAGTAAATTAAAAAAAATGAGTTTTCAGCAAAATTAATTAGGTTTAAACTAAAAATATAAATTTTTAAGCAAGAATGGAATAGTTACAACTTCAATTAAAAAAATCATTTTGAACTAAAAAAAAACGAATTTTCATTCAAACAAATTAATTTTTATTCACAGTTATAATTTTTCAAACAAGAATGTAAATTTTTGATCGAATAGTGGATTTTTTAACTCAATAGATTAATTTTCTATAAAATCAAGAATTATTAACTAAATATTTGTTTCCAACTAAAGAAATGAATTCTTAAAAAAAAATAATTAAATTTTCTACAAAACAGAACATTTTTTAATGAAAAAGATTACATTTTTATTAAAAAAAGGTCAATTTTACACAAAAATCAAATAGTTAAAGTGAATTTTCAATTAAATGATAAATCATTACCTTAAATATTTTAATTTTGAAACAAAAACACGAATTTTTAATTAAGAATATAAATTTTCAACAAAAACAAAGTGAATTTTGCACAAAATATTTCAATTTAAACCCAAAAAATCAATTTTCTGCCAAAGAAATTAATTTTTAATCAGAGTGATAAATTTTGAACCAAAAATATAAACTTTTGACCAAATAGTGGAATTTTCAACTTGAAAGATTAATTTCTTAGAAAAAAAAACGAATTTTTAACTCAAGATTTTTTTTCGAACCAAATAAATGAATTCTTAACAAAAAACTATATAGTTCAATTTTCTACAAAACAGATCATTTCTTAAATAAAAAGATTACATTCCTATAAAAAATGTAAATTTTCTACAAAAAATGGAATAGTTAAAGTGATTTTTCAACTAAAATGATAATTTAAAAAAAAAATTTTAATTTTCGACCAAAAATAACATACCTAAATTTTCAGGTAGTAAAATAAATTTGCAAGCAAAAAAGAAACGATTTTTCAATAAAATAGTTAAAGTTTTAACCACAGAAATTAATTTTTATTTAAAAAGATAAGTTTTTCACTAATAAGAGTACTCTTTTACAAAAAAGATGGATTTTTAAGTAATAGCTGAATTTTCACCCAAAATGAATTTTTAACAAAAGGAAATGAATTTTCAAACAAGTATTTGAATTTCTAAAAGAAAGAGAATTAGTCACTAAGAAGTTTAAATATTCTCCCACAAATTTGAATTTTTCATCAAATACAGGATTTTTTAACCAAATATTTGACTTTGCCATTTAATCAGATAAATTTTGAACCAAACATGTACGAGTTAAATTTTCGATTTTAGTTTTATACTAAAAATAGTTGAAATCAACAAAAAAAAGATGGATTTTCAACAAAATAGTTTGATTTCTCAACCAAAAGAGATTAATTTTCAACCAAATAGTCGCCATTTTCAACCATAATAATAAAATTAAGTTTAACTTTAGTTTTTCAATAATTTCTGAAATTAATTGATCTGTAGCAACTTTGAAATTTAAAAAAATTATACGTTTATTTGACTCTAGAATGTTTTTGTAAAAATATATGTAGTAATTATATGCTTGTTTAAACAATAAATGCTATAAAATGTCTTAAATGCTCTGTTCAAACTTAAATTCTGAGCATTTGCTCAAAATAAATTCTTGTGCCTTCAAGAACTCTAACAGGAATGTCCTCGATGATTAATTTTTTCCCTACTCTCCTATTGAAATTTGGAAAATAGCCTCAATAAAATTCAAAGAAAGATCTCAGTAAAGAGAATCTCAAACCCTGTTAATAAAGTCTTACAATAAATGTATCCAAGATCCAAGCCATCAAACTTGACATCATTCAAATATCCTGATTCCTATCCTTACACTATTTTTTCCTGAACCCCATCTCTTCATACTTTCATCCCTATAAATATTCGTCAAAATTCTGGAAATTTCCTTCAAGAATTTTTGGAACGTAAAGGTTTAAAATAGCCATTGCCGGAAGAACCAAGATGCGCAGGCCAACTTTGATGAGCAGAAATATCTTTGCAAATTTTTCCTGGTGCCATATCTTCCGGACAAATACACTGGAGTTGCATTCTATAAACTGTCATTTGTCCGAGAGCAATTTTCACATTTTCTCGGTCAATAGCTTCTTCAAAAATTTGGTAATTAAAACCTCGTTCCACGAGACATTCCTTGACATTAATATCGTACTCTGCGAGTTGAAGTTTCCTCCCCAGGTCTTCTTCCTTCCGTCGAATGCAGTCCAGGTCTTGCTGAAGAAGAACAATCGGATTTTCGGTCGCCGGAAGCCAATAAGTCGAGAATAAAAGGTCAATCGAACGTTTTTCCGAAGACTTCAAAGAAGGAAGCAAAATTCCAGTAGGTGGTTGTCTCTGGACTCCTGTCGCGATATTTCTCAAACCTGTCTCTGATGACCGTTTGCGAATTCGCTTTGCTCGATAGAGTTCCTTCTGTTCTTCTTGCTCATTTTTAAGAACAATTTTCTTCTTCTTAAGCGTTTTCTTCCCTGGAATCTTTTCTTTCAGTTTCTTAACAAGCTTGATTGTTCTCTCATTTCCATTCTGGAGAATGATAGGTATTTCTTTCTGACCCAAAGTTTTCTCTTCAAAAGCTTCCCTCGGTGAAGTTTTTTTAGTTTGTCTCGTCTCCCGTTTCCGTTTATCATCGGGCACTTCCTCTGGGTCATCAGTAAAGTCCACGTCTTCAGACATGCTGAAATAATCAGAATCCTCGTCAAGAGAATTCGACCTGTTAACCGGTTCCAAAGAATAATATCTTCTCGTCTGACCATTCGTGTAATCCATACTAGGATCGAGTTTATTTTGTACGTCGTTGGTGTCGTTATTGACCTTTGGAATATTTTCACTACGCTGGGCACGAACTTCCGATTGTGGCAAATCCAAACGCTCGGTTCCATCATCATACAAAACGTCGTATACTTTTTTTGGACGCATATTCTCCCATTTATCTAAACCTCTCAACTCCTCGGCAATGTTCATTGCATCCGGAACTTTATCCTCAAAGTTTAAAATTTCCGGTTCCACGTCTTTGTAATCCTCAAGATCGTACTTATCATCCCTTTCCTTTAAAAAGTCGTCATCAAGCTCATATTTGCTCTCTGGCTCGATAACTTTCCCAAGTTTTGGCGATCGCTCCGCAACATCTTCGCTTTCAATCAATGGCTCATCCAAGGTATAATTTTCAATATAATTTTCAGCAGTTTGACGAGGATCGAAGGAATTGTTGAATTCGAGTTTTTTCCAGTCTTCGGAGAAATATAATGACAGACCGGGAGGACCAACATGTTGGCTAAATGCGTATAAGGAAGAGGTGAGAGTGGAATTGAAACGAAGTTTACAGAGATCGGCTCGCATTTGTGAATTGGTATTCGGGCCTTTGAAAAATTGGTACTTTTCTTTTGAGCCTTTGTGTTTTAGACAATCGGCTGACCAGTGAAGGAACCAATCATTTCCAAATCCTTGGACCGACAGTGATAAGCCGGACATCTGGGCACTCATGCTGTCTTCCATTGGCTCTTCAAGTAGTGGCTTTCCCGTTTTTCCATTTAGGATTGTCGCCACTGTGTAATAATATACTGGAATTCCTGGGCCTATATGGTGTTTCACCATAAAATCGGGGACGTTGTCGTCATCGTAATATCCTGGAATTGGAATGCTGATTACTTCGGAGTTCGGGACTGTGTAGTTCCAGATCTGCTGAAAAGATTTCCCGTCGTAGGCGACAATTGTTGAATTAAACATTGCGGCTACGATGTCTTCGGTTCCGTCGAGAGTTATGTCGACGAGAATTGGAGAAAGCAGGACTCCTTTACCTGCACTGTGATGGAGCTTTTGCAACTTCTGAAAAGAATTCAAGTTGTTATTTGAAGACTTTGAACACGCCCTTAGATTCCATCCATAAATTCCGTTACCAATTTGGGGCTATTTTTGGACTCCCTTCCTCGAATTTTTAACAAAATAGTTAAATTTTTCAACCACGAGAGATGACTTTTCTATTGAAAAGATGAATTTTCTACCAAAAAGGTAATTTTAACAAAATAGTTAAATTTCTAAGCAAATACATGATTTTTAACCCGCGAAGATGAATTTTCAATTTAAAAAGTTAGGTTTTCAACGAAAAATGGAATAGTTAGATTTTCGTGTAAAACATTACTTTCTAACAAACAAACAAAAACCGATTTTTCAAGTAGTTGAATTCAATGAAAAAAGATGAATTTTTAACAAAATAGTTGATTCCTTAACCAAAAAGATGAATTTTCAACAACGAAGATTAATTTTATGACCAAAATCGTTAGGTTTTCATCGAAATAAGTAAACTTTCAGAAAAAGTTACATTTCCAACCAAAAAGCTGAATTTTTAATCCATAAAGATTAATTTTCAACGGAAAGTTGATTATTTATATTTTAAGTTATAAAAACTACTATTTCAACAAAAAGACAAATTTTCAACAAAAGTAAATTTTTCAAGCTAAATTCGAATGTTTCAAAAAATAGTTTACTTTTAAACAGGCAAAGATGAATTTTTAACAAAATAGTTCAATTCTCCACCCAGAAGATGAATTTTTTTCCAAAAAAGACGAATTTTCAACCAATTTTTTTTATCAAAACAGTTTACTTCTAATTTCTAATTTTCTAAGCTGAATTTTTAACCAAAAATATTATTATTCCAATTTTCAGATCAAACAAATTTTTAATTGGATTTTTAACAAAGTAGCTCAACTATATTTCTAATTTTATTTTTATATTTTAATAGATTTTTTTTTAGATATTATTAATAAAAAAATTATATTCATAATTTAGTAATTATATTTTCATATAAAATTTTATTTATTAATATATAAGTATTTTAATTTTCCACCAAAAAAGTTAAGTTGTTAATCCAATAGTTAATTTTTCAACCGGAAAGATGAATTTTCTATTCAAAAGATTCATTTTCTTCCAAAAAAGACGAATTTTCTACGAAAATAGTTTAATTTTTAACAAACAATAAAATAATTTTTTACGAAATTGTTGAATTTCAAGGCAAAAGACAATTTTTCTATTGAATCCAAAATCAATTGAATCCACAATCAATTAAATCCACAACCAAAACAAATTAATTTTCAGTAAAAAAGTTAAGTTTCTAACAACAAATGATGGATTTCCAACAAAGTATATGAATGTTTAACAACCTAGTTAAATTTTCATCCAAGAAAGATCAATTTTTAATGACAAAATATCAGCTCTTAATCAAACATAGAATAGTAACAAATTCAGTTAAAAAAATTAATTGAAAAAAATTAGATTTGAAGAACACAAATTAATTTTTAACTAGAAAAGATTGGTTTTCAACCAAATAGTTGAATTTTTGAATAATGCCAAAGTGTTCAACCCTCAACCCAGCAGTCAAATATTCAACAAAATAATAATATAATTATCAAACAAACAGTAGCCTTTTTAATGAAACGAGCTGAATTTTGAACCAAAAATATAAAATTAAACTTTACGATTAAAAAGAATGAACTTTTAATGAAAAATAGTTGGATTTTCTTAGTGGGATCTATTAATTCAGTATATATTTAATCGTAAAATCGAGAAAAATAGGAAGTTTCTTATAAACAGGGAAATAAAGAATTCTTTAAAAATGAAAAAAGAGGGAATAGGAATAGGAGTGTGAAATCTGAAATAAGAAAGTGATTTTCAAACTTATTAATTTAATATTGAACTATACCGTTGCAGGGCCACTTTTCGCAAAATTTTCAAACTTTCTTAAAATTTATCACCAGGAATAGATTTCCTAATTGCTCAAGAATTTATGTTGAAAAAATGCTTTCGAGAATATGATCAGAATTTAAGCTCGAACAGAGCATTTAAAAGAATTTAAAAAATATATTGTTAAAAAAATATGTATCATAATTACTACATACACTTTTACAAAAACATTCTAAAGTAAAATAAACATATATTTTTTTAAATTACTGAGTTTCTACAGGTCAGGTTATTTCAGAGAGTCGGGGAATGTCAGGGCAAACCTGATTAGGAAATTTTCAAAAAACTAAATTTCAAATTAATTTCATTATTACGGTTGAAAATCGCAAATACTTCTTTGAAAATTAATATCTTTTGGTGGAGGATTCAAACTATTTTGTTAAAAATTCATCTTTTTCGGTTCAATTAAACTATTTTTGGTTAGAAAATTAAAATATAGAATATATATAAAGAATATTTAAGCATCTTGTTGACTAATTTCTCTTTTTGTTTGAAAATTCCTTTAAAAAATCAAATATTGGGTTGAAAATGTACGTATTCTGTGAAAAATTCATCTATTTTGGTAGAAAATTCATCTTGTAGGTTGAACATGAGGTTTTTCCTACTTATAATTAATTTTTTTGAATTAAAAATGCAACTGTTTCATTATTTGTCGAAAATTTATATTTTTTGATAGAAATTTGATCTTCATGGTTGAAAATTATACTGTTTTGTTGAAAATTTACTTCGATTTTATTGAAAATTAAGCTTTTTACTGAAAATTTATCTGTTTTAGGTGAAAATTCACCTATTTGTTGAAAATCCGGCTTTTTTGTCGGAAGGGGACCCTCGTTGATTAAAACTTCATCTTTTTCGTCGAAAATTAATTTCTGTGTTTGAAAATTGAACTATTTTTTTAAAAATTCGCTTCTTTTAAATTAAAAATTTAAGTATTTTATTTTTGGTCGAAAAATTATCTTTTTAGTTGAAAATTTATGCATTTGTTTAATTTTGATTTTTTAGTTGAAGATTTATTATTTTAGTTGAAAAACTATTCCATTTTTGGTGGAAAATTTACCGTTTTGATAGAAATGTAATATTTGTCTTTAAAAAATGTTCTGTGTTGTCAAAAATGTAACTATTCTACTTTTTATTAAAAGTTCATTTCTTTGGTCGAAATAAATAATATTTAGTTAAAAATTCGTTTGCTTTTTAAATTGAAAATTCATCTCTTGGGTTGAAAATTCCACTATCTGCTCGAAAATTCATATTTTCGGTTAAAAATTCATCAATATGATTCAAAATTATTTTCTTCGTTTTAGTTTAAAAATAATTTTTTTAATGAATATATAACTGCTGCATTTTTGCTAAAAACTGTCTCTTTCCTGGTACAAAAATTCATCTTGTGGGTTTAAAATTGAATTATTTTGTTGAGAATTAATTTGTTTAAATTGATAGTTTTAACTGAAATTTTTATTTATCTATTTTTGGACAAAAAATCATTTTTTTATGAAAAAAAACTATGTTGTTGAACAATTATTTGTCTAACATTATAACTTTTCTAATTTTAGATTGAAAATTGATATTTCTTAGATGAAAAGGAGTTTTTTTTGGTAGAAAATTAATCTTCTAGGTTGAAAATCCAGCTATTAGTTTAACAATTCATATTTTTGGTTGAAGATTCGTCATTTTAGTTAAAAATTAATTTCTTAGGTTCAAAATTAATCTTTTTTATTTTAAAACTCAGCCCCCCAGCGTTAAATCGGTAATGCAGTTTATGGACGGCCCCTTATGAATAAAAATTAAATTTAAAGTACTTACAAACTCTCCGCGCATTAATTTAGACTGAGCCACAACATATAGACCTCCCGATTGTTTCTGACTATTTGTGACCATAACGAAAATATTCTCGCCATCCGGATGAACAAGAACTTCAGGCGCAACGAATAATTCCTCCGTTTCTGGTAAACCAGCGTTGCGAATAACTTTTCCGGTTTTTCCAGAGATGATGACAACTTCGGAAAGACGTTTTTCATCCACTTGAAGAATATGTGAGGCGACTACATCTCCAATCTCATCATCATCAATATCAGCGATGAATTTAGCGTCGTAGATGTCCAACAAATCACCACGTTCTGATACCGGTAGTTCTTTCCCTTCCCGTGGCATTTCCCAGATACTTTTTCCATCTCGACCGTTCACTGCATGCAAAATTCCTCCACGTCCGGAAATAACACAATCTTTGGTAGAATCGTCATTTAAATCCAGACTGCAATCAACGGAAAATATTGCGTGGCCAGTCCAATGGGTCCAGATTATTTCTCCAGAGTTTCCATCCAGAGCATGAACTCCTCCGAAACAGGGTTTTTGGTTCTCGAAGTAGAGGGTGCAATAGTAATCCGGAGAATCCACTGCATCCAGTCCTAACAAGATTGATATAATATTAGATAACTTTGAAAATGGTATTTATTAACTTAGTTTTTAATAAATAATAACTGAGGAAATATAATCACCTTGTTAATGATAATGGATGACCAAACATAAAAATAAATAACATAACGAAACAAAGATCTGTAAAATAAGAAAGCAAGAAAATTAAATAAACAAAATAATAAGAAACGTGTCAACATAACAAGATCAGGGTGGCCATCTTCATCGCGGAAGAAAATTTCTGATCATTTCGCGGTTTGCAAATATTTTGCATGGTCACTGCAATTAAACATTGAAACTCTTAAAAATGAAAATTATTTCATTTCTAGGAAACATTTTTATTTAAACGCTTAAAGATTTACACGTATAAAATTAAAGCTTTTAACACATTTCCAGGAATTTTTTTTTAAAATAAATGCCATTAAACTGCAAAATTTTCTATTTTTGACTTTTATTAACTAATCAGCTCAAAGATTTCTGGTAAAAAAAATATAAATAAAACATGTCCCTCTTTTAATTCAGTAGACAATTGAAAAAAATTTCCTCCTTTCATATAAATGGTAAAAATAGCCAATTTGCTCTCCGGAAATCCAATGAAGGCTTTTTAGAAAAACTTAAAAAGCGAAATTTCCTCCTTTCGAAATCGATGAAAATCTTAAAAGCAAAAAGCAAAAAAATGTTCCTCTTTCAATTAAAACAAGTATATTAGAAATAAAAATTCCCTTTTTCCAGCTCGATAAAAATCTTCAAAAAATAAAATGTGCCGCTGCCAATTCGACAAAAATTAAAAACTACAATTTCCTTATTTCAAAGTGAATAAAAATGCTCGATTCGGGGGAAAAACTCAAAAGTTCAATTTTAAAACTGTGTAAATTTTTTTTTTAATTCAGAATCGTCTTGTAAAATCAATTATTGTTTAATTTTTGATACACAAAATAGAATTCGATTTTAAAAATCATTAATTAATTTACATTTAAAATTAACCGACTTCAACCATATTTTATGAACAATTTTCCAATTCAAACACTTTTAACTTTCCATTCCAGTAAAAAACTTCCCTCTTCTAATTCAGAAAAGAATTGAAAATCAAAGTCTCTTCCCTTCTAACTCAATAAAAATGTTAAAAAGTTCCCTCTTATGATTCAGAAGACAATTAAAAATAACAAATTTTACCTTTTAACATTAAAAAAATATTAGAAAATAAAAACGGCCTCTTCCAATTCAGAAAACAAAATTTTTGTCTTCCACCTCGATAAAAGAGGTTAAAAATTTCATATATCCTTCTTTTATATTAGAAAAAATTGAGAAATAAAATTCCCTCCCTAAGAACTCGATCAAACTATCGAAAACAAAAAAAATTTCCCTCTTCCAGTTCAGAAAAAGTGGAAACTCAAAAATTAATATCTTTCAATTCAATAAAAATGCTAAAAAGAAAAAAAATGTCCTCTTCCAATTTAGGGTAAAAATTAATAACCGAATTTCCATCACTTCAAACTCTATAAAATCCAAAAAATAAAAAAATCCCCCCTTCAATTCAGGAAACATTGAAAAAAATTCCTCCCTTGCAAATTAATAAAAATGTTAAAAAACAAAATTTTTCTCTTCCAATTCAGAAAAAACGTTAAGAATAAAAAATTGCAACTGTTTCAATCGATAAAATCTGGAAAAACAAAATTACTTTCTTATCAAATCGATAAAAATGTCTGAAATACACAATTTCCCCCTGCCAATTCAATAAAAATGGGTTCGTTTAAAAACTGAAAAAATAAATAAATGAATTGTGAAATACACTTTTTTATACGTAATTACTTTCAATTTGAATTATTTAAATTGTAAATAGTTTCAAATTATTGTTCAATGGTTATTTTTAAATCAAAAAAAAAATTGCTAAGTATTTAAAAATTGCGTTTCTTTAATTTAAAAATTTCAAATTTAATAGATTAAAAATGGAATATTTCGAACTATAACAATATTTAAATAATACTTCAAATTTAAAAAATGCATTCATTTATCAATTTAATATTTTTTAATTAATTAAAAATTGAAAACAGTTTGAATCTATTGATTCTAAATTATTTTAAAATTGAAAATAATTTCTAAACTTTCAATCGGACGTTTAAATTTTGTTTAAATACCAAATAATTTTTAATTTTTAGTTTTTAAAGTCTTCAAAACTGCATTTTAAAATGCTCTAAGTTAAAAATGTGCACTGAAAATAAAAGACCTAAGATAGATTTTCTTTCAAGTTTTTAAATACTATTGAAACTAAACTTTCAAAAAAATTTATCCATGAAATTTGTAATATTTCAAGTGATTGGATAGATTTTTCTTCGAAAAATTTGTAAAATTCCCGGTAAAAAATCAATTTACTTTCATTTCCCGATTTCTCCCGATCTAGTGGCCACCCTGAAGATTATTGTTTAAAAATATGAACCTGTGCTAAATCCGACGATGATATCTTCAATATTATCCCCATTTACGTCGTTGCTTCTCAAAGGCGCCTCTGATGTAAATTTTGGAAGAGTTTTCGTCCAAATGATTTTAGAATTGAGAGAAGTACAAGGAATGGCTTCCGTTTTGTTAACATGAGGTTTTATATCATTTGTAGATATCCACTTTCTTAAGACTGTGAATGGCATTGGGAATAAATTGGCTGTTAAAGCACAAAGGGCAATTAGTCCCAACAAAATAAATAATGCTATCAACCCATAACAAAAAGGAGCCAATAAAACTCTGTAAGGCAAACTGACTCTTTCAGTCATGTGGACACTTTTAAATTTTCTACGGGGTGCCATCAATGGTCTTTTCACGCCGGATTCATCATCTATTTTCAAAATTCCACTCTTCCCATCACGAATGAAAACCTCGTCGTCGATATCACTCAAATCTTCGTCATCGAAGCTGTCACGAACTGCCAACCGTGGCATTTTATTATGTATCCTAGACATTTTCTGAAAAAATAATAGCCAAGTTTTATTAATCTGATGATTTATAACTTATTGTAGTTTCATCATTTAAGGCAACTAATTATTTAAGATTTATAAAAATTAGAAGAATTTAAAATTATATATTAGATCAAGTTAGCTTATTCATAAATAATTATAATTTAAATTATAAATCTGAGAGAATACAAAATTAGGGGTTCGCATATATTTTTCTTTTTTTAAATTCTCTTTTGATAGATTTTGATAAGTGAAGGTTGGCTGTATAGAAATTGCTGAAACCTGTATCGAAAATGAGTTTATTGCAAACAATTTTTAAAAATCACAACCATTATGGTTCAAGGATTTTTTAAATATAATTTTTTGATACAATAATTTTAAAAAGTAGAATACAATTTTAGTTGAAATTTAATATAATGTTTAAGATAGTTATCATTTTTTTCAAACATTTAGCATTGATATTTCGTTAAATTATTATAATTTAAACAGGGTGTGTACTGATTCTTAGAAACAAAATTGAAGAACATTTATAGGTTTTCATTTTTGTGAATAATATAATAATAGTAATAGATAGTTATTAAGAAATTATTGGTTTTTTTAGAAATATTAATATTGCTACTCTGAAGGTTATTTTAGAATACGATAATGTTTTTCAATGTCGGACTTCCAAACGGAATCGCTGTTAAATCTTTTGAAATCTTCCAAAAACTTCTGACAGCGATTTAACTATTTGGAATCTTTGAAATTTGACTGTATACGCATTTGTGAAATTTTTGCAATCCTTGTGAAATCTTTTTAAATCTTCTAAAACATTTTTAAATATTTTGAAATCTTTCTGAGGTCTTTTGAAACCATTTGAAATCTTTCACATATATTTAAATCATTTAAATCTTTGTGATACCTTTAAAATCTGTGAGATCTTTGAAATCTTTGTAACATTTTCTAAACTGTTTTCAAACCCTCTTAAATCTTCCTAAAATCTTCTGAAAAACTTTGAAACATTTTTAAATTGTTTCAAATATTTTGAAATCTGATGTACACCCCTTTGTGAAATCTTTTGAATATTTGTGAAATCTTTGAAATCCTTGCAATTTTTGTGATATCTTTGAAATCGTTGAAATGTTTTCTTGAAAACGTCCAAAATATTTTGAAACCTTTTGAAATCTTTAGAATCTTTAAAAATTGATTATACACTTGTAAATCCTTGCAATCCTTGTAAAAATTAAACAAATTTTTAATCTTTTAAATTCTTGGAATCTTTTGAAATCTTCTAAAATCTGGTGTACAATGCCTTTGCAAATGTTTTTAAATCTTTGTGAAATCCTTGAAATCTTTTAAACACTTGTGCAAAATTTTTTTAAAGCTTTGAAATCTTCGTGAAATCTTAATGAAATCTTTTAAAACCATTTAAAATATTTAAAATATTTGAAATATGATGTAGACGACTTTATACAATCTTGTAAATCCTTGTCAATTTTGTGATATTTTTAAATCATTTTGAAATCTTGTAAATTCTTTTGAAATCTTCCAAAATATTTTTACAACTTTTGAAATCGTTTCAAATCTTTAAAAACTGACTTACACGCCATTGTAACAATTTTTTAATCCTTTTGAAATTTTGGAAATATTTGAGGTATTTGTAAAATATATTTTGAATTTTTTAAAAAATGTTGTGAAGTTCTTTGAAATTGTTTCAAATCTTTTAAATAGTTTAAAATCTGTGAAATCTTCTGAAATCTGATGTAGAACGCCTTTGCGAAATCTTTGGAATATTTGTAAGATCTCTGAAATATTTGGAATATCTTTTGAAACCTTTTGAAATCTTGCCGTACACTTCTGCAATACTCTGAAACCTTTTGAAATCTTCAAAATCTTTGTTATCTGATGTACAAGCCTTTTTAAAATCTTTGGAATCCTTGAAATCTTTCTGAAATCGTCTAAATTATTCTAAAACCTTTTGAAATAATTGAAATCTTTGAATTCTTTGTGAAAATTTTTAAATCTTTTAAAATGGTTTGAAATCATTTAAATATTTTGAAATCAAAACTGGAGTGGTAAACTCCTCGATAATTTCACACACAACTTCACACATAAAACTTTCACATAAAACTTTCTTTACCCGAGTTCAGAAACTTCATATCTCTCGAGGATGTGTTTGTATTTTTTTAAAATCAAAATTGAATTTCTGATCACAATTTAGGTTAGTCATTTTGAAACTGTCAACTTCCACATACATTTCCTCGAACCTGGATTACTTTTTGAAACAAACTTAATTGCGGCGATAATACAACAACACTTCAGATCAGGGGTGATTTTGTTTATCTTGAAAATAGTGAATTCGATTTTACCGAATGTTTTTTCGCTCATTTGAAAACTAAAATTTTTTTATTATCTAGTTCCATACTGCAACTCATCAACTTATCCTAGATTTATAGTGTTCACTTTCTTATAAACAAATAATTTGATGGAAAGGTTTGTACTTAGCTTTTTACTTCATATTGAAATATTGTTTGAAGAATTAAGTTTTTCTTTATAACCTTGACAAACTTTTTCATTTTTCAACTTTTTGTAGCTTCAAGAATATCAAAAAGTGTTGATTGAATTATATATTTGTGATTGCCGACATAAATCACAGTAGGATTTACTAACAATGCTCAAAAAGTAGTTTATGCTCCAAACAAAAATGACAGATTTGTCCGAACTGACAGATAAACACGAAAGGTTAGGTCAACAATGAAAGCATCTTCCTTATTCAACTTTTCAAATAATAATTTTGACAACAATAAAAAAAAAGAAAGAAAAAACTCACGCTTTATTTTATCTTCCTCCTTTTGAAGACTGATATTTTTTTCACCTACATTCTAATGATACTAATGACAGATAATATTTTCGTGACACGTCGCAATACCTAATTCAAGCAAGCAGTCGATATCAACTAACAGGGGTGAATATACAAAAGAAAAGAAAAAATAAGAGGTAACCCCTCCCACAAAAAAATCTTCCTGTATAAGAATTGCTCTCAATAATTTTATGTGTGATGAACATTCTCAATGACAATTTTCTATAAAAATAAAGAAATAAAATAAATTTCTAGTCCATGTCAAATTTAAAAATAATTAAACATTTATCAATAACAAATTAACCCGCGGGTTTAAGACGTCCCTGTAAATTCCAAAAACTATTTCTTTAACCGCGAGAGGTGCTACTTTCGCGAAAAGTATTTGGCGGGATTTCAAAATTAATAATACAAAATTGATTCTAAACCTTAAAGTAATAACTATTTTTTATTTTAATCGTTTCATATTTTACAAAAATATATTATGATTTAATTGATTAGTCTTTATTTTGTGAAATACTCTGCATTAACTAGAATTTTGACATTAGTTTTAGGGATTTAGTTTTTTGAAGTTTCGACCAACATGGCGTCGCGACGTGGCGCCTCCTTTTCCACGTATAATTAAAATATGGCAACCTCGCTTGTTTAGTTAGCGACCGGTCAAGTACACGAAAATTGACGGCACCGGCAATTATTGGTTAAATAAAATTTCTCTTGGTGCAAAAATGTTTTCTTATATCGCTTATTTCTGTTTATTTTTGACGGTTGCAAATGCAGACCTTGTGCGATCGAAAGGTTCATGGGTGGAGGCACTCAACGAGGATAATTGGGATCGGATGTTAACGGGAGAATGGATGGTGGAATTGTAAGTTGATAAAATCACAATAATTAAACTCTGCTTTGAAATTCTGTAGTCCCGTGCCTCATAATCATTCTTCTTCTCACGTAAATATAAAAGTTAATAAAAAATGTTCTCGAGTTGGAAGTTTAAAAAAAAATTCAGTCAGAAGCGCCTTGTTTTGTGCTTTCTGAGTAATTTTCATGTGTTATCATTTATTAATAGAATTCTACCTCGTGTTCAACAAATTTTTACTTGATTATCCAGTTCGGGCAAAAAATTTTTGAGCCTGTAACTGACATTTGCAATCAATTTTTTTAAAAGCTAAAGTTTAGAAATCCTTTCTTGTAATTGACGTCGGTAAGAAACGAAAAATGTTAGAAAAAATGTAGTTTTAAAGAAAGAAAGACACTTGGTATAAAATACATATATATATCTTACTTAAGTTTTAAGAATTTTCACTAGATATCTCGTCTCAATTTTTTTTAAGTTGATAAAATTGAGGAAAATGGACACATTGGTAAAATTAGCGAATTTTAACGAAGAAATCTGTGGGACAGTGTAGACCAAAATAATTAATGTTTCAACAAAATAGTTGAACTTTAATCACATTGTTGAATTTTCAACCACATGGTTGAATTTTCAAACAAAAAATATTAAACTTCGACCAATAACAGTTGTATTTTCCACAAAATGTTCGAATTTTCAAACAAAAAATATTACACTTCAACCTAAAAAAGTTGAATTGTCAACCAAATAAAATGGTTCAATTTTTAAGCAAATAGTTTAATATTCAACTAAAAATATGACCCTCTCCCCAAGTAATAGTTGATGTTACAACCAAAAATATGAAATTTCTACCAAAGAAGATGAATTTTTAAACCAGAAATACGAATTTTGAAACCAGAAGTTTAATCTTCTACCAACAAACTCAAATTTTAAACCAAATACATGAATTTTCAAAACAAATAGTTCAATTTTCAACTAAAATAGATCAATTTTTAACCTAAAAGGATCAAGTCAAATTAATTGATTAATAGTAAAATACAAGTGGATATTGAAACTAAAAAATATGAAATTTTCATCAAAAGTGATGACTTTAAATACCAAAAATACGAATTTTGAAACCAGGAGATTAATCTTCTACCAACAAACTCAAATTTTAAACAAAATACATGAATTCTCAAAACAAATAGTTAAATTTCCAACTAAAATAGATCAATTTTCATCCAAAAAGGATAAAGTTAAATTAATTGATTAATAGTAAAAAAAAAAGTAATAGTGGATATTAGAACCAAAGAATACAAAATTTTTAACAAAAGAGATCAATTTTAAACCCAAAAATGCTAATTTTCAACCAAGAAGATTAATTTTCTACAAAAACACACAGTTTCAATAAAATACATGACTTTTTAAAACAAATATTTGAAATTTTAATTAAATGGTCCGATTTTCAATTAAAAAGTCAAATTTTCTACGAAAGGGATCAATTTTCAATTAAAATGATTAATTTTCCCAACAAAAAGAAAATGCTTCAATCAATAAAGATTTTTCAGTCAAGAAAGAAAAAACGTCCATCCAAATGTTGAACTTTCAATCGAAAATACGAATTTTCTATAAAGTAGTTGAATTCTTAAGAAAATAATTAATTTTTCAACAAAATAGTTGAATTTTAACTAAATTATTGAATTTGTAACCACGTGGTCGAAGTTTAAAACAAAAAATATGATACTTCAACCAATAACAGTTGCATTTTCTACCAAATGATTGAAGTTTCAACCCGAAACGTTGAATTTTCAGAAAAAGATAAATTCTGAAGGAAAAGGGCCATAGTTGATATTTTAACAATAGAAAATAAAAAGATTAAACTTCAACCAAAAACAGTTGCATTTCTTCTTTATTCATTAGGTTCCTCCTAAGGTATTACATGACCTCAATTTTTTACAATAGTTCCGATTAGATATTTTATAACATCTTATCCTTACTGTTGACAGTTATTTATACCTATTTACAAAAAAATCTTATGTTTAGATGCTTATCTCTATTTTTTAAGATAGCGTAATTTGGGACGTCTTAGCGAGCGATGAAAGCGAGAGGCTGACCGAGAAAGCAACCGCATCTTAATTGTCAACATAGAAAGTTGATATTTCAGTCAAAAATATAAAATTTCTTACAAAAATGACCAATTGCAAAACCAAAAATGTAAATTTGCAACCAAAAATATTAATTGTTTACCAAAAGGCAAATTTTCAATAACCCAAAAATATCAAAAACGGTGAAGTTATTCTGAGTAAAAAAAATAATAATTTTAAACAAAAAAGTCAAATATTAAAAACAAATTTAACAGAGTAGTTCAATTTTTACTCAATAGTTGAATTTTCAATTAAAATACTGAATCTTCAACAACAACAAAAAATACTTGTTAATAAATCGGTTCAACCGTCAACCAAATAGTTTAATTTGCAAACAAAAATATGAATTCTCAACATATAAGGAAGTACTAAATATTTAAGCCGGAGAATATTTTTATTTAAAATAAGAAGCCGTTAAATTTAACCAGAAAAGAAGAGTTTTCAACAACATATTTGAATCCCAGCCAAAGAAAATTAAGTTTCAACCAAATGATGTATTTAGATCCAAAAAAGATTAAACTACTTAAACATATGAATTTTTGAACAAAAAATATGAATTTACAATATAGAAAGATTTCAGTTAAATGTTAAATTCCAGAAAATAGTCTTCCGGAAAATTCCGTAAAAACATTCCATTTTTTTCAAAATTGCCTAATTTTTCTATGGTCAATTTTTATTTTTCCCTGCACAGTAATTTATCTTGAAACATTTTTAATATAGAATATTTCATAAACGGAAGAAAACAATCTTATATAATATATATTTTTTTAATCCCTCACTTTTCCCTGACTGTACTTTTTCAATTGTTTTAGAAAAAAATCTAAATTTAAATTTGATCGTCGCATCGATGGCTTATTTTGTTCCTTAAAATCTTATTTGGAATTCTATTTGGATTAATTTTATTGAAACCTTTGCTTTAATAATAAAGAACAAATTAAGCTATCAATCATTAGGATTAAATCAAAATTAATTGCCTTGTATTTATTTTTTTTTAGTTTCTTCCTCCTATCGATTCATTGAAAGTTTGAAAATTCTGTTAAAAAGTGATCCTTTTTAGAGGAAGATTCAACTGCTATGTTGAAAATTCAATTATTTTTGTATAAAATTAACTTTTTGTTGAAAATTCATTTTTTGGTACTGAAAATTCGACTGAAATCTTTCTTGGTTGAAAATTCGTCTTTTTGGTTGAATTTAACTGTTTTTATGTAAATGAAAGATATTTTCTGGTTGAAATATTGACTATTCCATTATTCGTTGAACATTAATGTTTTTTAATTGAAAATTGTACTGCATGATCGAAGGTGAAACCACTTTGGTAAAAATTTATTTTTTGGTTGTAGGTTCATTTCTTTAGTTAAAAATTGAAAAATTTTGTTAAAAATTATTTTTTTCTTAAATTAATTTTTTTTAAATTAATTTTTCAATCTAAAATTTAACTTTTCTATTTTTCGTTGAAAATTTATCTTTTTTAGCTGAAAATTCATTGTTTTTTTTTTGTGTAGAAAACTAATCTTTTTGGTATATTCCTCTTTTTTTTTTGTATAAAATGCAACAGTTTGGTTGAAAAGTAATCTTTTTTTTGGTTCAGGATTCAATTATTTTGTTCTAAATTCGTCTTTTCAGTTGAATTCAACTGTTTGATTGATAGTTTAACCATTTTGTTGAAAAGGGGTGTTTCAGAAATTAAAATTCGGCTACTTGGGTCAAAGTTAAACTGCTTTATTACAGTTTTTTTCTTATAAATTTATCTCTTTGGCTTAAAATTTTCTCTTTTTTTCGTTTTAAAATTGCATCTGTTTGGTTGAAAAATAACTTTTTTGTTGAAAATTTATATTTTCGGATTGAAAATTCAACTGTTTTATAGAAATTTTGTTGTTTGGCTTGATAGTTCAGCAATTTGAATGGACTTTTTTTCTTTCTTGACTGAAGATTCTTGCTTTGTTAAAGCTTTTACTTTTTGTTTTGAAAATTCCTCATTTCAGTTGAAAATTCATCTCTGGTTAAAATTGGACTTTTTTTAAATGAAAATTAATTATTTTTTTCACTGAAAATTTTTAGTTAAAAATTCAACTATTCGTTTGAAAATTTATATATTTGGTTAAAAATTTGCGATTTTCGGGGGCAAAAAATTAATCGTTTTGGTTGAAAATTCGTATTTTTGGTTTTAAAATTATCACTTTGATTAAAAATTAAATTATTTTGTTGAAAATTGAACTATTTTGTCAAATCATTTTTTTTTCGATTTCAACGACTATTTTGATGAAAGTTCACTCTCTTAGATTGAAAATTGATCTTTTATGGTGAAAAAGTCATCTTCTTGTTTGAATTAAGCAGATAAATTTAATATTGTTTCATTCCGTTATTAATATTGAATTTTTCTATGTTAAAAAAGTTAAAAGATTTACATTTAGGTCTTTAAATATTAATGGTCAGGGAAAATGAAAAATTGGTTAGCGAAAATTTAGGGAATTTAGAAAATTAATTTTTCACCACCCTATTACCGTTTAATAAACAATTACAGATTCAACGATTTTTTTCTGAATACTGGACAGATTTTTTATAAGATATTCTACAGATTATTGAATATTGGGGTGAGACAATTATCAAACATTTTTAATTCGCAGCTATGCACCCTGGTGTCCTGCATGCAAGTCCCTTGAACCGATTTGGGAAAATCTGGCTTTTCGAAAAAAAGATCTTAACATTGATGTAGGAAAAGTGGATGTCACAAACGCCCCAGGACTCAGCGGTCGGTTTATGGTTACTGCTTTGCCCACTATTTATCAGTAAGTTAAAACAAATCAACGTTTTAAAATATTCTTTAATAGTGTTGGGTAAGTTACTTTTTTTGTTGAATAACTCGTTACGGTTACGATATTCCGAAAAGGTTACTCGTAACAGTTACGTCATTTTTTAAAAAGTAAATTATTATAATTATGTAAAATTATTATAAATTTATTAGAATTTTGTAAAATTATTGTACAATTTTGTACCCTTTTAATTTGTAAGCGTACAATTTGTTCAGAATTGTTCAATTCTAAGCACATTCAATTGTGTTACAATTTTGAATATTCATATATAAAATTAATATAATTTGGATTTATTCTTTTTGTAATGCTTCAAGCTGATTATCTAGGGTTTAAATTGGAAATTATTCCATTTTAAACGTTTAAAACTCCCAATTCACTAATTAATACTTTAGAGTTTGAAAATAAATGTTAAATTGTGCCGCAATTTCTAATAATATATGAAATTACTTCAAAATAAAATATTCAAAATTGTACGATTTACAATTGAAGCTGTTTGGAATGGGTTACTTTTAAATTGAAAATTGTATATTTAAAAAGCAAGAGGTAGTAATTAAATTCCTATTGAAAGCGAAACAGAATGCTGAACAATTTAAAATTGCAATTGACCTATAATTTTTAGTATTTGAATTTGAAATTATTTGTTCAGAAAAGTTTTCTGTTAGGAATTTTTCAAAAATGTAAGCTTTCAATTTGTAATAAAATATTTGTATAATTTTTTCAATTTCAAAAGCTACTATTTTGAAAATTGTATAATCATTAAGGCTTGCATTTAAAATTACTGTACAATTGTGAACCACTAGAATGAGATACAATGTTAAATATTTCAATTTATTGTGAAATTATTCAATTCCAAGCTCTTTCAGGTGTAGATTATAATTCAGAGTACCTTGAATCTATAATTGTTCGACTTGGAATTCTTGGAGTTTAAAATTGGCTATATTTAACATTCTTTAATAGCACAATAGACGTTGAATATTTTAGGTTTTGATTTATGTTTTGATTTATTTGTAATGCTTTGTTGTTAAACTATTTAATTTTGAGGGCTTCTCATTTTAAATTTGAATAAAAATAAAAAATTTCAATTTAATGACTTCCACTTTGAAATTGTACAATCAGCGTATGTAGCGACCTTGAAAACGTTGAATCCTCTTAGAATTTTTTCTGAGCCTTAAAAATCTTGAAATCTCCTCAAATTTTTCACGAAAACCTTGAATTAATTTGTTTTTTCTTTTAAAACAGTTTTTTTTTATTGAAGTTCAAAAACTTATTTATATCTTTCAGTTTGTTATGGAAGAAACATCTCGTTCAGATGAAATCTTGCTACTGCAAAGTTTTTGATTTTTTCAGATATTTTTCTTGTATGCTATATTATTTTATAGATTGCAATAAACAGACATTAATATTGTGCATAATTCTATACTTTTTAAATTTCGTTTCCGCTGATATAGAATGTTAAACTATGCATTTTTTTGTGATGTTCAACTTATAAATTATAAAAATCATTAGTTGAAAATTTCGATGTTGATTCAGTTTCAGAATTAGAATGAGCCATGGCATAAAGGTTTCAAAATATTTCAAGTTTGTATGGATTTCAATTATTTAAAAAAGGCGCGTAAACCACATTTCAAAGATTCGAAAAAGAGTGCAGTACACCAGATTTCAAAGATTTAAAAACATTTCGAAAATTTGAAATGATTTCAAAAGGTTTTAAAACCTTTTAGAACTTTTGAAAAATCGTCACTAAGATTTAAAATAATACATTGATTTCAACGAATGAAAAGGATTCACAAACAGAGATTTAAGAAAAATTTCAAAAGATTTGACAAAGATTTTAAAGATTTCACAACCATTTTCCAAAAAATTTGCATATTTCCAATGATTTTAAAACTTTGATAACATTTTTAAGATTTTAAAAAGGATATAGTAAACCAGGTGTTTAAAGTTTAAAAGGACTGTACATCGATTAAAAATATTTTAATGATTTAAAATGATTAAAAAAGATTTCAGAAAGATTACATAAATATTTCAAAGATTTCATAAAAATTTCGTAAAGATTTAAAAAGAATACAACAATTTTAAGGATTTCAACAAGGGTGCAAGTACACCATATTTCAAAGATTTAAAAATATTTCAAAGATTTGAAACGATTTCAAAATAATTTAATGATTTCAATTAATGAAAAAAGATTTCACAAAGATTCGATTTCGAGCATTTCATGAAGATTGCAAGGATTTAAAAGATTTGAAAAAGGCGTGTACACCAGATTCAAAAGATTTCGAACATTTCCAAACATTTAAAATTTTTCAAAATATTTCAAAGGTTTTTAAGATTTAAAAAGTGATATATTAAACCAGATTTCTAAGATTTAAAAATATTTGTATGATTTCAAATTATTTCAGAAATATTTCACAATTATTTCAAAGATTACAAAAAAATGCATGAGGATTTTAAAAGAATACAAGAATTCTAAAGATTTCAACAAGATTTCAAATATTTTAAAACATTTTGAAGATTTTAAACAATTTCAAAATGTTTTCAACGATTTTAAAAGATTTCCTCAGATTTCACTAATATTTTTAAAAATTCAATGATTTCAACGAATAAAAAAGATTTCACAAACAAATATTTAAGAAAAACTCTTAAAAGCCGCCTCGCGCTTAAAAATGAGATGGGTAATACCAATAACGAAAAGTAACGAAAAAGTGACTATCTTAAACTAACAAATGACTGAAACAATATTGATCAAGTTACATTACAAGTTACTTGCTTAAAAAATCAATTTAGTTCCTAAAAATTTGCAAAGAATATAACTTTTCTTTGCAGGTAACTGGTTACTACCCAACACTGATTCCTATTATTTAAAACGCCAATTTCTTTACATTTACTATGATGTATTTTTGTTAACAGCGTTAAAGACGGTATCTTTCGCCAGTACAAAAGTCCGAGAGACAAGGACTCACTGATCGAATTCATATCCGAAAAAACATGGAAGAAAATCGAACCAATTCCCAGTTGGAAAAGCCCAACTTCGATCCAGATGTCTATCATCAGTCAATTCTTCCGAATGTCTCAAGTTTTAAGAGTAATTATTAATTATTTTTTTGTTAATCAAAATCTGCGTGCCGGGAATTTTTCTAAACCGGAAAATGTCCGTGATTGGTTTTTATCAGGAATTTTACCAATTTTTAGTAGAAAAATCTATCCAATCACTTAAAATATCACAAATTTCATATCACATGATGTAATACAAATATTTGAATTTAAAGTTTTTTATTTTTGGTCTTCATTTTTAACTAAAATTTGTTTTAAATTTTAAGATTTTTTTTAAGTTCAACACTTGACAGATTTTAACTTTAAGAATTAAACTGTTTTAATTCGAATGCCTTCGTATTTAAATGTAAAAGTTCGATTGAAGTTTTATCAATTTTTAAAAATTTTAAAGTAACTTAAAATTAATAAATTTATAATTAAACGCTTGTATTCAATTTCCAATCATAGTCAAATATTTTTCCAATGTAAAATTGCCATTCTTAGCACATTTTATTTAAAAAAATTTTAACTAATAGAAAAGCAGCCTTTTACTGTTTGGAATTATTTTACTTTTCATTTAAAATGAGCATTAATAATTTAAATATTCAAAACCAAACAATTCGAAACTGAATTACTTGTGATAGAAATTCTTAAACTGTTTAAATTTTAGTGCGCTAAATTCGAAATTGGAACATTAGAATTTTAATTTTTCTATTAAGATTTTTGAAAAATTTTAAGTGGAAGTGTTTAATTCTGATTTATAAATAAAAATTGTACAATGATTCCCTTAGAAAAAAATCGAGTAACTTGAAAACATATTTAGATGTTTCGAAAAAAGTAAAAAAACCATTTAAAACTTGGAAAGATTTCAAACATTTTTAAATAAAACTTAGATTTTTGAAGATTTCCAACCAAAAATTTAGAAGCTTCTTAAGAATTTTGAAAGGTTTCAAAGAAAGAAAAAACATTTTCTTATGATTCTTTCCAAAATTTTAAATGTCTTTATTTTCAAAAATTTTAAGGCAATTTTATTAATTTTTTAGAGTTTGAAAAAAACTTCGGAAAAATTCGAATAATTTTAAGATATTTGAAAACAATTTCAAAAATAACTAAAAATATGTAAACAATAAAAATTTTTTTATCAAAATGTAGATTTTTTAAAATTTATAAAGAAAGCTTTTTAAGGATTATGACAGGTTTCAAGATAATAACAATATTTGCTTATGATTCATTTTTAATGTTTTTTTAAAACTAATTTTAAGAGAATATTTAAAAAGTTTTCAAAACATTTTAAAAGCCGAGATCAAAAGATTGTCAAAATTATTAGAAAAGAACCTGGAAGACTCTAAAGCAATTTTAAAAATGTTATAAGATACAAAAGATCGTAGAAAAAATTGAAATCATTTTAAATTATATTTGAAAATTTTTTTCTAAATAATTATAAATTTTAATGTGTTTCCAACAGTATATAACAAAATGTACATTTTTTAAGATTTTAAAATAAAAATTTTAAGTTTTTTTAAAGGATTTTTAAAGGTTTCAAGAGAATAATACAATTTTCTATGTCTCGATTTTTGTATACCTATAAATTATTGAGAGTTTAAATAAAAAGATTTTTGGTTTCTAATATTTAAAGTTCAACAATTAAAAGATTTCTTTTAAAATTTCAGTTTGCAGTTCAATTGTGATTACTTCAAATAAAAAATTTCGAACTTTAAGATTTCGATTTTCTAAATTTCAATGACTGCGAACATTTTTTGCAAACCCGGAAAAGACCTTGCATTTTATTCCTCGATTAAAACGGCCACCCTGATTAATGATTGATAATTTTACAGGGAATTCACAACAGATTGATGGAAGATTTTGGAATGCCGACCTGGGGCAGTTATCTGATTTTTGCCATCGCTACCATTGTCTTGGGCGCTGTTATTGGACTTGTAAGTTTTTATTTTCAAATCAAATAAAAAATAGTGATGTAAAAGTAAACTTTTGTTAATTGTTTTGGTCTTTAAAAATAATTGGGATCAATTATTTCAGATTATCGTCTGTCTGATTGACTTTATCTACCCACCGAAAGACGTTAACTCTCAAGGCAAAAGAAAGTTAAAGGACGGATCTGGTGATTCTTCACAGGAGAAAAATTCCGGCGACGAAGAACTTGTGGAAAATGTTAAGGACGATCTGGTCGATGAGGAAGGAAGCGAGTCGGAAAAATCCGAAGGAGATAAAGACTCAAAGGCGACCCCGAGCAGTCCCAACGTTCGCAAACGCAAACCGCGTAAAGCCGACTAAATCTCTTAGGTTCTTAAATTCAAGTTGCTCCATTCAAATCTGAAAAAGACGATTTCACTTCTTTAAAATATGTATTCGCAGGCGCAGCGATAGCAAATCTAATACTCGCAATTTTCCAAGAAAACTTGTATACGTGTGACAGTCGCTGCACAAAACTTGTTCGATTCCGTGTCCAAACGAAAAGACTGGATAGCTTTTAAATTTTTGTTTATAGTCTAGGTTTTTGTTCTAGATCCCAACTTGTATAAAATCCAGAATGCCGAGTCTTGAAAAATAGAAGAATAATCAAACTCAGATCTTTTTAAAAGCTCTTGTCTATTCTGTTTTGTAATCTCGACTCTCAAGTTCATAAAGATTAAGTTCTTAGCTAGCTCTCGAGGACATTTTTTTAAATAGAAAAGTAGTGCCTTAGGATTGATTAATTTTTTTGGAATATTTTGCAGTCGAGAATACGAGATATTACGCGGTAATTGAGGGCCCGAATAAAAAAACCGGTTGTTTTTTTTTGGTCCGGGCCCTCAATTTAGAAGGAATAAATTGATTTTGAAGTCGCAGCAACAGAATTGCGATCGGTGCAGAATTAACGAAGGCACACTAAACTGATGAATGATGGTAATAATTTCCATTTTACTAAGATAATACAAACGAGTGTTTATGTAAATAATTGTTTTTTTACACTCGAGCAATAACCATTATTAAATTAATTATGCAGCTTAAAATAATGTCAATTTATTAAAACGTGAATTAACAAACAGTATTGAATTTAATTTAAAGGTTTGCTTTCGTTAATTCGTGAAATTTCTTGCATTTAATTCTATGGAGTACTTAGCTTAAAAGTTCAACTCTTCGTTCCTAATTTTATAAACAGGGTGTCTACCTTAACGAGGAAAACAGAAAAAAGGCCGGGAATTTTGTTCGCTCTGAAAACCCCGGGAATTTGATTCAGTGACCGGGATTTTTCATTAATCTTGTTCAATCGCGAAACGAATCATGAAACAAATTTTTGCAATTTTTGTACATTTTGATATCCTATAGCATTTTTATGAAATTGTAAATATTTACGATTTTAAATCAAAGAGAGAAAGCTTGACGGTTTAGAATAAAAATATATAAATTGGAATTATGTTTGGGAAACGGGGGATTTTGACTTTGAAAACGGAATTTTCACCGAAAAAATTTTGATTTATACATGGATTTAAAAAAGAATTATAATTCTGATTAGGAACAGTGAATTTACCAGACAAATTATAATTTCAAATCTAAAAGAACATTTTTCGAAGCAATTATATGTCATTCTGAATTGGATTTAGGAATTTTCAAAAAAAAAAGAATATTTTGGCTTGGAAGAGGAAATTTTCGGGAGAATTATAATCCTGACTTGTAACAGTGAATTTCTCAAAAGAATAACAATTTTCTCTGGGAAAAAGAATTATTATTATGGTTTGGAACAGGAAGTTTTCCAAATGAATTAAAATTCTGATTTAGGGCATGGAAACAGGGTCACTGTCTTTTCCTGTTCCCTGCTTTCCTTTTTTTTAAATCCCGTTTTTCTCTATTCTCTTTAAATATATTACATTTGTGAATACAATTTTTCTTGTTTCGGTATTTTTTAAAAGAGCAAATATTTCTGGCTTAAAAAACGAGTTTAAACATATGGAAATTGTTTTTTCAACAAACTTGATGGTTTGTCGGACTTTTTTATATCGCCATGATTGGATTTCCAACAATCGAGTTAGAATTGTTTTTAAATATATTTTTTAATTTGTATTAATATTAATTTGCAATATTTTTTTGGCCAATGAAGACCCGTTTTAAAAAAATCTACTTTCATTTAAATTTTCTTTTATGGATTAAATTGTTTATTTATTATATTTATTTTACTTTTATTTCAAAGAAATTAATTCTTAAGTGTTAAGAATTCAATTATCAATTTTTAACAATTGAAAATTTAGAATTTAATTGTTGAACATTGAATGGAAATTAAATTATCATCTGTTGACACTTCAAGAAAACTGATAATTAAATTTTAACATTGTTAAAAGCTAAAATAAATTGGATAAAATGGAATTTTTAACTGTTCAATATCGAAGAAAATTGAAAATTCAACTACTGAAAATAAAAGAAAATCGATAATTTAATTTTTAACAGTAGAAAATTAAAAATTTATTTGTTGAAAATTTAAAAAAAAAGTAAAAATTGCATTTTCACTGTTGAATATAGAAGAAATTTGAATTTTCAATTGTTGAAAATTGAAGACAATTGAATTTTCAACTGTCGAAAATTGAAGAAAAATCACAATTAAATTTTGAACATATGAAAATTTACAAAAAAATGTTTAATTGACTTTTCAATATTAGAAAAGTCAACTGTTGAAAATTTCAGAACATTTAGAATTGAATTTTTAACAGTTGGAAATTGTATTGTTGAATATTAAAAAAAATTTATCCTTCAACTGTGGAATACTGGAGAAAATTTAAAATAAAAGAAAAGAAAATATTGTTTTTCGACAGTTGAATTTTCTTCAATTTTCAACTTCCATGTAACGTCAGAATTTAATAAATAAACATATCAATGCATAAATTCATTTTTTAAAAATTAAACAAAAATAACAATTGAATTTTCAACTGTTGGAAATTAAAGAAAATTCATAATTAAATTTTGAACATATGAAAACTAAAAAAAGGTTGAATTGATCTTTCAATAATAGTATAAAACTCAACAGTTGAAAATTGAAAAAATTGATTTTCCAACTGTAAACAATTGGAGAAAACGGAACATTGTGTTTTCTATAGTTGAATTCTCTTCAATTTTCAGCTGTTCAATATAACCTGAGAATTTAATAAACATTTCAATCCATAAAACAAAAATGTTGAAAAAAGTAGATTTTTTCGAAGACGAGTCGCTTCTGGCAAATAGTCAAATTCTAATATTCTGCTAATTGACTCAGTCGGGAGTTTATGAGATTTAAACCAAAATTTCAACTCTGATAAAAGTTCCTTGTAACTATATCCAATTAGTGAAAAATTAATCAGCGATTGGCAGAAGTGATTAAAAAATCATTTAACACTATTTAAAAATACAAAATCACATTTAATCTTTCCTCCTCTTATCTCTTATATTCGTGAAAAATTACCCTATTTCCCCCTTTTTTGAGCTTCTTTTGAGCTATGTTCCCTGTGGAAATTCCAAAAAGAAGTATAATGACAAAACCGGAAATTTAAAATTATCCTTCGGGTAGACACTCTGATCCAGCGTGTGTGTTAAAATATAATTATGTCTTCCGGATGCTATCGCACATTTCGAATTGAGGCTCGAATGTCTCGAGGATTTGCGATTGACTCAGTGAAGAGATTTTCTGCGGATCAAATTCTTGTCTCAGGGATTGAATGTATAAACTTAAGGTAATTTTTAAGTAATTACAGTGTAAGTTGATCATTATTTGTCCGATTTTGTATTGTAATTCATAAACATCGCGGAGAAAGTTAAGGAAGCAACTAAGTCGGGAGTTCTTCGTTATCGAGTCCTTCTGTCTCTTACTGAGCCAATCGCTTATTTGTTGTTTTCTATTTATCACGGTCTTTCACTGGCATTCCCATTTTTTAAGAAAATATTCTTATTTATTTAGCAAGCTAATACTATTAATTTGCAAAATGTATTATAACATTTTATGCAGGGTGATAATAAACCATGAAATTCAAACTTCCTAATAATTAATGGATTGTTCTTTATTTTACCTTTTTATTTTTTAAAAGACTTTCCTATATAAAAAAGTGATGTTATTAAATATCTTGAAAAAATCAGACACGTTGTCGAAACTCTGATTGGTTCTAAAACTTTGTGAATATGACTTTTAGTGCCTGCTTTCAGTTTGTTTACTTGTTTTTTAAAATTAGGAATTTCAGCATCATCAATTTTTAAAATTAAAACTTTCAAATAAGTAATTTTATTTCGTCATAAAATTCACTTCTGAATGTTTCTAAATATTATTGATGAAAGAGAATATTTTAATTGTAAATGACTTTTTAATATTAGGAAATAATTATGTTCTTAAAATTTTGCTGCTCCACTATAATCAATAAACTTTTTCACACTTTCAAGATATGATAAAAATTGATTTATGGACAAAAACCTAGAACAATAGAATTTCTGTTTTTTTTTAATGATTTAGATTTTATTTTAAGTTTTAAAGATTTCAAAATATTTCAAAAAAGTATGGAATAATTTAAATATTCCGAAGAGAATATTTTTTGACAAAATGTAGATTTTGGATGACTTCGAACAATACGCAAGCTTTTAAATAATTTTCTAAGGTTTCAAGAGAATAATAACATTTTTTGAAGATTTAAGGGAAAATTTCAAATTATTTTTTAATTTGAAAAGTGAGCTGTAAAACAAAACCTGAAAAATATTTCAGAAAGTTTCCTAAAATTTCGGAAAAGTATGTAGAAGGTTTTAAAGACAATTTTGTACCATTACAAAATTTTAGCAGTAATTCGTGTGAGTTGAAGAGGTATTTAAAAATTTTGAAGCGATTAAACAATAATTTAAAACTTGTACAGATAAAAAAATTTATGTAGATTTTTGAAGCTTTTCAAGAATTTGTTTTCAGGAGAATAACAAATTTCTTTAAATTTCTGGGAAAATTTCAAATAATATACTAAAACTTCGGAAAAGAATCTTTAAAGATTTTTCAAATAAAAGATTTCAAATAATTTCTAGAAATGTCGAAAAAACAGGAAGATTTTAGGTAAATTAAAAAAATGTCAGTATTTAAATTTTTTAAAGAAAAACAGCATTATTTTAAAAGATATTTCAAAGTTTTCGAAGTCACAAAAAGATTCAAAAATAATTTAAATATTCAGAAGATTCCAAATAATTTAAAACAAAATTTAATTTTGAACGAATATATAGTTTAAAAATTTTTAAAACATTTCAAAATATTTCGAAAATTGTCAAAAAAGGATCGGGGCGATTTTAACGGTATAAATGTCTTTTTTTGCTTAAAAATGCAACTGCTTAGTGTAAAATTAATCTGTTTTGTTTAATGATTCGACTATTTTGTTGAAAATTTGCCTTTTTTTGATGAATCCAATTTTTTTTAATAAAATCTTTTTCATTTGAAATATCAACTACTACATTTTTCGTTTAGAATTAATAGTTTTCGGTTTAAAATTAAACTACTTGGTTAAAAGCTGAACTGCTCTCTTAAAAATTAATTTTTTGGTTGAAAATTCATTATTTTAGTTGAAAATTCATCTACTTTTTAAAACATTTCACCTTTAGCGATTAAATGAATTAAACTCTTTGATTTAAAATAAAATAAAACTTTTTTAGTTGAAATATCAAAGCTATTACAATTTTATTTGGTTGAAAAAGAATAATTTTTGTTGAAATAATGTATTTAAAATCTGAAATCTTGTCTGAAAGTCTAGCATGCGAGAATATTTATTTACAACAAGTATTTACATAATTATTTTTTAAAAGTATTTTTAGTATTTTTTTCAAATGTAAAGTTTTCGTTCGATTTACCAATACTGGATTCAATATATTTTTAGGTAAAACCCGAGTAGCAAAATTTGTCACAAAAAGCGAAATTTGTTGCAAATTATGATGTCACAAAAAGCGATATTTGTTGCAAATTATGAAAAGTTGACAGCTGGACGAATTAAATCCAGACAGTACTTGAATTTTCACAAACAGTCCATTTCTTCTGCTCTCATTTTCGCCTGTTTGTACAATCTTTTATAAAATTTTTCCAAGTTCTTGTAAAATCCTGGCCTTCCTCGATTGCGAGAATAATCAGAAGAAGGTTCACAAACACAGGCACTAAAAATTCAAGAATGATATTTTAATTTATGAAATAATAAATTTGAGTTATTTATAATAATTAAATACCTTTCTTTGCAATAATCACTGGTACAAGCGAGTTTTTCTTTAGCTGTTTGTAATCTTCGCATCTTGTTCTTTAAACTGAAATGTCAACAAGTTTTATACATATTAAAAGTCTGCTATTATATTTTTGATTGATCAATCACATTTTTCATCAAAAATTTTATTATCTGGTTGAAAATTCAACAATTTTTTTTAGTCATTTTTGTTTGAAAATTCAAGTTATTTTGTGTGGAAAATTCGCCTTTCTTGCTTGAAAATACAGCAATGTGGTTCACATTTTTTTCCTTCTGGACTGAAAAATATTCATTAATTGACAATTAAATCAATTTGTAGAAAATTGGTCATTTTTCGTTTAGTTCAAATGTTGTTTGATCTAAAATTAAAATCTTTTTTGTTTCAAATAGCATTTTATACATTTTTCGTTGAGAATTCATCTTTTTTGCTCGACAATTCAACATTTTTGTTGAACATTCGTCCTTTTAGATTGAAAATTCATCTTTGATAGAAAAGTCATCTTTGCTGTCGAAAGTTAATTCCTTTCAATTGAAAAGTACTTTTATAATTTTTGTTCATAATTCATCTTCTTTCGTTGCAAATTAAAATTTTTTATTGAAAATTCAACTGTATTTTTGTTAAAAATTCAACTACCTGGTTGAAAGTTGAAGTAATTTCTTAAAAATTCATTTTTTTTTGTTTGGAGATTAATCTCTCTTATTAAAAGTTCACGTATTTTGTTGAAAATTTACGTATTTTGTTAAAAATTAATTTTTTGGTTGAAGATTCACCTTTTTGATTGAGAATTCACATAATTTGTTAGAAATTAATCTTTTTGCGTGGAAAGTGGAATTACTTTGGAAGAAAAGTTAACTATTCGTTTCAAAATAATATTTTGTGTAGAAAATTCAACTGTATTATCGAAAATTCGTCTCTTTTAGTTGACTATTCAACTATTTTGTTAAAAATTGAAAACTTTTAGAGTTTAATAGAAACTTGAACTAATTAGTTCCAAATTAACTTTTTTGTTGAAAATTCATATTTTTGTATTTAAAATTAATTTTTTATAGAAATGTCTTCTCAGACTTGATAATTTAATAATTTTCTAGCAACTTCAACTATTTTGTTGAAAATTCATATTTTCCAGTTAAAAATTGAACTATGTTATAGAAACATTAACTATTTTTGTTGAAAATTATATTTTGTGTGAAATGTTATATTTTCGGGTTGAAAATTCGACTGTTTTATATAAAAATCGTCCTTTTGCCTTGAAAATTAAACAATTTTATTAAAGTTTAAACTATTTTGTTGAAAATTAAGTTTTGCGTTGATAATTCAATAATTTTGTAGAAACTTCAACTATTTTGATGAAAAAGAGCTTTTCTTGTTAAAAATTCATATTGAGGGGTTCACAATGCACGTGTTTTGTTGAAAATTTATTTTTGTATTGAAAATTCAATACTTTGATTGATATATTTTTTTTTTTGACTGAAAAATCTTGTTGCGAAAATTCAACTGTTTTGTAAGTCATTTTTTGGCTTGCCGTTTCAATAACTTTACAAAAACTTTAATTATTTTGATAAAGATGTACTTTTTTGTTGAAAATGTATACTTTTGAGTTGAAAATGTAAACTTTTGGGTTGAAAATTCATCTATTTTGTAGAAAATTCATCTTCTCGGCTTGAAAGTTAAATAATTTGATTAAATTTTTTCTCCTTTGACTGAAAAATCTTTCTCGGTTGTACAATCAACTCTTTTTTTTAAATTTCTCTTTTCAGTTTGAACTTTCATCTTTGTAGATTGTAAATTGAACTATTTGATTGCAAATTGTTAAGTAACTTTTTGTTATTGAAAATTCATCTTTTCAAGTTTAAAAGTCAAATGTTTTCTAAAAAAAATTCAAATTGTGAGCTTGAAAATTCAGCTCTTTTGTTTTCAGTTCGTCTCTTTTGGTAAAAATGCATCTTTCTTGGTTGAAAATTCAACTGCTTCTTTAAAAATGTAATATATTTTAAATTAAAATCTTAGGAACATTTTTCCTCCCTTAATTAAAACAAAAGTAATTTATTCATCTATTATTTCAATAATTTCTTGAAAAATCACCCTATTTCCCCATTTTCAGGTAATTTTGGGCTGTCAAGTCTGTAATGATTATATTTTAATTGAAAAATTAAATCTTACACTGAAACTGCCGGATCTTGTTGTAAAGAAGGGGCACTATTTGGTCTGCAATCACAATCGTATTCTTTTTTTATATGAGAATTATGAGAATTATTCAAACTTCTCATAGGTTCATAAACCCTTGATGATGAATGTTCACTATTGTTGCACAAATTTTTGCTACAAAAAGGCTCTCCTTTTTCTTGAGGGTGTTCGGAAAAATAACACTTATATTTTGAGCAAACATGACAGCTATCGAATTTGTGACTTTCTCTAGCTATTGAACTTTTCTGAGACTGTGAGCAGCTGCATTTATGCCTTTTCGATAATTTGTGATAACATTGATCGGATGAAGTTTGCGTGTGGCGATCAGAAGTGACTGGAGAACAAGATCTTGCTTTCAGTCTTGTTACTTTCTTACATCTGGGGGAGAAGAAAAATCGAATTTTATCAAGAGATAATTCTTTTTCTTTTAAAACATTTCTAGGCTTCACACTTTTTTTCTTACTTCCCTCTTTTTTAAAGAATTGAATTTTTTCCTATTTTCAAGAAGTTTCCCATTTAAAAACCCCTTTGTTCGTTTTTTTGTTGAAGTTTAATTTTTTTATTTAAAAATTCGATCACTTTGTGAAAATTGTTTTTTTGTTTTGTGGGAAACTCATCTTTTTTGGTTATCAATTAACTTCTTTGTTGAAATTTCAACTATTCTGATCAAAAGTCATATTTTATGGTCGAAAATTAACTTTTCTGTTAAAAATTCATCTTTCCTGTATAAAAGTTACTGTTTTTTGAAACATTCTATTTTCTAGCATGAAAACTCAACTATTTTGTCGACAATTCACCTCTTGTAGTAGGAAATTGATCTTTCATAGTTTAAAATTCAAGTATTTTATTGAAAATTCGGCTTTTTGATTTCAAGGTAAATTATTTGGTTGTAAATGGAACGGTTTAATTTAAAACATTTTTTTTGTTCTTTCAACTATTCGGTTGAAAACTCAAATATTTTGTTAAAATTTCACCATTTTGGTTGTAAAATGAACTGTTTCGTTGAAAATTCAATTTTTTGTCCGTTTAAAAAATAATTTTTTGACTTAAAATTTAAATCTTCCATTTTTGTTTAAAAAATCATCAATACTTGTTTAAAAAATGAAATATTTGGTTGAAAATTCATTTTTTTTGTATGTTTCAAAATTAATGTTTTTAACTGAAAATTTAGCAGTTTCATTTTTTGCCGAGAATGGCTCGTTTTTTATTTAAAATTCAACTTTTTGGCTGAAAATTTATGTTTCATTCAAAATTCGCCACTTTTTAGTAGAAAATTAATTTTTTTGTAGAAGATTCACCAATTCAGTTAAAAATTCTTCTCTTTGGTTGATACATTAATTTTTTTTGAAAATTCATTTTATTTTGTTTCAAAATAAGCCCCTTTAACTAGAAATTTAAGTGTTCCACTTCTGGTCGAAAATTATTCATCTTGGTTAAAAATTTATCTTCTTGATTGAAAATTGATCATTTTGCTTAAAAATTGATCTTTTCGGGTGAAAAATGAACTTTTTGATAGAAAATTCATTTTTGGTGTATGTTTCAAAATTAATCTTTTTAACCGGAAATTAACTGTTCCATTTGTTTGCGAATCGATATTTTTTAGTTGAAAATTCAACGTTTTGCTGAAAATTCGCCTTTTTTAGTACAAAATTAATCTTCTTGGTTAGAAATGCATCTGTTTGTTTATAAATTTAATTATTAGAAAAAATCATGTTCTGGTTGAAGATTCATCGTTTTAGTCGAAAATTAATTTCTTTGGTTTAAAAATGAACTATTTTGGTTGAAAATCCGTATCATATTGAATTCAATATAGTACTACAATAATTTGCCCCTATTTTCATGAAAAATCGTCCCCTTTTCTGCGTTTTCAGATAATTTCAGTACGTGAAGTCTGCATGTGGCAAAATCACTAGGATTTTTTAATGTAAAAAAAAATTGTTTGAGAAAAAGTGGTAAAAATATTTACGGACGACAGGGCTGTTGTCTAGATTTGCCTCTACTGTGACAAACTTTTCTTTGCCTGATGATTCCTTTTGGAGGATGTTTTCTATTAATGCTTGAATAATTCTGCAAAACA
>NC_046659.1:77862661-77877001 GCF_010883055.1 Belonocnema kinseyi | reverse complement strand
TACCTTGGAATGAATGACTTTAGGATTAACTATATATGGTCCAATCATATTAGAATCGCAAATTCCTAAAACTTCTTCCACTACTGTCTTAGTTGAAACTTCTATTTTTGGTGCCAAGATTCCCTTTAAAAATGCTTTATTTTATTTTTTACCCTATTTTTAGCCTATAATGGAACTTAAAAAAAATTATGTTAAGATCAAAGCTTCCAAGAGTCAGGGATTTTGAGAAAAAATAGCAAAAATCAGGGAATATATGTGAGAAGTGCGAAAAATAATCAGGATTACTACACAGTCACTATTGGTCACTTTCTTTCTCAATTCAATTTTTAGTGTATTTTCTTTCAATAAATTAACTCTTGGGTCAATCAGGGAATTTAAAAAAAATCCAAGGAATTATTAATTAATGTAATGGATTTGATGGTATTTTAAAGTGTTTAAAATATTGTGAATAATGCAAATTCTAGAATTTTAAAAGAAATCTCATCATAAATTTTCGCGGGATTTTATATTTTAGAGGATTTTAAAGAATTTATTCACGAAAAGTGAGGTATTTTTTGGGGTTTCAAAGTTTTGAAAATGATTTTTGGAATTTACCCTGCATTCTTATTAATGTATCCTTAATTCTTTGGAATTTGGTATTTTTTCAAATTCCTTGGAATTTTCAAGAGCTTTAAAAAATTGCAAGGAATTTTCAAGAGATTTTAACATTTTTAAAGGAATTTATGCACAAGAAGTGAAGGACTTTTTAGGGTTTCAAAGGTTTGAAGAGATTTTCAAATATTTCTTACAAGTCATTTGAAATTGGCCCTGAATTCTTATTAGTTTATCCTGAATTTATTCCTGAATTCCGATTCATGCAAATTCGTTTGAATTGTTTTGTAATCATTGGGTACTTTTTGTTTAGAAATAAGTAGGGTTTCAAAGATCGGCCATTTTCTTTAATTCATCCTAAATTCTTGTTAATTTACCCTGCATTCTTTTAAATTCATTGGAATTTTTTAATTGGCTTGAATTCTTCTAAATTTCCTCAATTCAATGAATTTTTCTTATATTTTTTAATTGTTTTCAATTTATTTGAATTTTTGATGAGTTTTTTAACATGAAACTCTCCTCGCTTAACTTAAATTCATCTAAATTCATTCAAATTTTACGGCAATCAATAAAATTATTCTGACTTTTAACATAATTTCCAATTCACTTTTTCGGTTAGAAGTGAGTAAAGCTTCAAAGGTTTAAAGAGATTTGAATTTTTTGTTGGAATTCACCCAGAATTCTTTGAAATTCTCTTGAATTTGTTTAATTCATTTGAATTCTTAAAAATTTACTCAATTCTACATAACTCAATGGATTTAAAAATGTTTAAAAATTTTTTTATTTATTTTTTCCTGAAACCTTTTAACCTCGCCTTGGATTCTTAGGAATTTCATCAAATTCTTTTAAATTCCCTCGATTTTTTCTTAACTTATTTCAACGTGATTGAATTCAAGGAAGTTTTTTTTATGTTTTTAAATTTTGTTCAATTCATCCAAATTTTTATTAGTTTTTTTTTATCGAATTCTCTTCGTTTCCCATAAATTTATCTAATTTCATTACAATTTTATGGAAACTAATAAAATTATTCTGATATTGAACATAATTTCCAATTCACTTTTTCCGTTAGAAATTAGTAGAGCTTCAAAGATTTGAAGAGATTTAAAGTTTTTGTTTGAATTGACCCTGCATTTTTTTAAATTCTTTGAAATTCTCTTGAATTTCTATAATTCATTTGAATTATTCTAAATATACTCAATTATACATAACTCAATTGATTAAAATTTTTTTTTAACATTTTATTTATTTGTTCCTCAAATCTTTTAATCACACCTTGAATTCTTAGGAATTTCATCCAATTCTTTTAAATTCCCTCGAATTTTTCTTAACTTATTTCAACGTGACTGAATTCAATGATGTATTTTTTATGTTTTTAAATTGTGTTCAATTCATTTGAATTTTTATTAGTTTTTTTTATTGTATTCTCCTCGTTTCCCCTAAATTCATCTAAATTCATTCAAATTTTACTAAAATCGATGGAATTATTCTGACTTCAGACAAAATTTCCAATTTATTTAAATTCTTTTGAATTGTTTTGTAGTCATTGGGCACTTTTTCAGTTAGAAATTAGTAGAGTTTAAAATTATAACATATTTGAAATTATTTTTTGGAATTCACCCTGAATTCTTATTTATTTACTCTAAATTCTTCTTAATTCTTTGGAATTCTCTTGAATTTCTGTAATTCACTTGAATGCTTCTAAATTTACTCAATTCTGCTTAAGTCAATGGATTTTAAATTTTTTTTTAATTTTTTATTTAATTGAACCCGAAGTCTTTTAACCTCGCCTTGGACTCTGAGACATTTTATCAAATTCTTTTGAAATCCCTCGAATTTTTCTAAGCTTATTCCAATTTTACGGAAATCAATGGATGTTACATTTTTTTTTAATTCTTTCCAATTGATTTAAATTTAACTTGAATTTTTAGGAATCTCATGAAGTATTTCTGAATTTGTTACACTTTCAGCGGGAAAAATTACCCTATAAGCGTGACAAAAAGTCCTTTTTGATCCCTATATTTTATCCTATGGGGACTGTGAAGCATTTTAATTCTTTTAATTTTAGACAAATGGAATTTAAAACCTACAGGGAAAAATTTGGTAGGCTCCATGAGTAAATCAACATCAACTCCAGCGAGCAATCCTTTAAAACAAGGAGAAGGATACAACAAATCCGCCAGGTTGGTTTCAAATGTGCCCAGAATCACAAAAGCACTCGTGGAATCAGCCCATTGCAATAACTCTGCATAAAAAAATTCCTCCTCTAAATTTTGTTGCAAAGAAGAAAGTGAAGTCACTCCAGCAAAAATCATCTTAAAAGTAAATTTGTCATGGAACAACAAAGGAAAAATTGGTGAAATTCGATGGGATTCAATAGACGATTTTAAAGTACTTATCCGAAGGGCCACTTTGCCATTTGGACAGAGCCAAACCCCAGGACATGTGATCTAAAAAAGGGATTAAAAAATTTAATACTGAAATTACCTCATAAATATTTAGAGAAACATACTGGTACCCACAGCGTGTAAGTCGATTTCTACTTTGACGGAAAATCCTCTACCTGACATGATTTTTGGTTTATTTTCTTGGTTCTGTCGAATGTGTCATGATGAGTGGAATTAGTCTCGAATCAAATTTAAATATGTCTTGTTTGTTTAAAGAAACTGATTTTTTCCCCTTTTCGAGACATCTGTCTTGGCTGGAGGAATTTGATTTAAAAGTTTGTCAGAAATTATTAGAAAGAAAAGGTTCAAACACTCGAGTTTTCTCTACGGCATTGTGTAAGGACCAGTATGGTCGGGTCTGTTGCTAGGATACAGCGATATAACAACAGCTGTATTGAATTTAGAAATTTCGAACAGGTTCAATCTATTTCATTTCTTAGAACACGTGGCGAAACCTCTTGATTAAATTTTTTTAACAATTCAGGGTAGCCACTAAACCGGGAAATTACCTACATTTCTTTTAACCTGGAAAAACCGGGAAATAAAAGTGAATTTATTATTTTTCCCTGAAATTTTACAAGGTTTTAGAAGAAAAATATATCCAATCACTGGAAATATCCCAAATTTCGTATCACATGATATAATGCAATTTGAAAAATATTGATTTCAGCGCGCCTAGGGCGCGCGACGGTTGAATCTCGCGCTTCGCTCTCGGATATTTATTCTTTGCATTTGGAATGCTTGAAAAAAACTTTATCAAAAAGATCTCTTTTAGATGGCAGTATTTATATGCGTCTTCATGTTCTGAATTTTCTACTTAATTAAGTTTCTTAAAGCTCTGTAGGCTTTGATGTACACATTCTCATCGTGACACTCGCGCTGCGCGCTCGATTTCCGACCGATATTTGCAAACAGGTTTTGTTAAATCTTCTTTTTCACGAATAAAACAAAAAGTACGCGTCCTTTCAAGAAGTGATCCTTAACGAAATTGTAGATCTTTTTTAGGATAACAATTTTTGTTAATACATCTTTTTTCGTATCCTACATAGTTTGCCCACAAATTGAAAATTTTTTTTCATTATTTTTTGTGCAATACAAATTTTAATTTTTGATTTTTGCAGAAAATCCAAAAATTTGTTATGATTATCTTGTAGGGCTTTCAAATAGAAATGTTTTTCTTCTCTTTACTTTTTTTCATATCGTGCGTTTTTTGGCTTCAAATTTTAATTTTCGGTTGATTTAAAAAATTTGAAAACGCTATATCTCTGAGAATTTTCATTTTATCGAAAAAAGTCATGAGGATAAATTGTTAGTTCTTTTTAATATTATAAATATCCGTACATAGAATTTTCAAATTCAGAAAAAAGTGGTCTCAAAAATTTTCAAAATGCGTTCACTTTTTAAATTTTTATCAAAAATAGCTGGTTTACAAACTCGTCTTTTCTTTTAGGACTTAAAATAAGTGTGCCAAAGATGGATTTGATTTGCTCATTTTTTCGAGAGTTATCGTGTTTACGGACGGACAGACAGACAGACGCCATCGTGAAAACCTGATTTTCGGATTCAGGGGGTCTCGAAACGTGGAGATCCGTTGAAAACGTGTGATGTCAAATTTCCGACAATTCTAATACTTTCTCAATCATAAATGATGATAATGTAAAAAATGCCATAATTTTATATAAAATTCAACCACGCGTCCAATCAAAAAGTGATGTATAAAAAATTTGTCATGATGAAATAAATTACTACGCAACTCATAAAAAAATTATTCATAAAAATTTGTAATTTTTTTTATGAGTTGCGTAGTATTTGCTTTAATCATGAGAAGTTTTTAATAAATCACTTTTTGATTGGACGCGTAGTTCAATTTTATGCAAAATTGAGGCATTTTTTTAAACTGAAAAAAGATTTTTTTATAAAATAGTTAAATGTTGTCACAGAAACAAATTTTCAATTTATAAAAAAAAATTGTTGATTACGATGCTTCATTAACCAAAGAGTTAAATTTGTAACTTAAAAAGATTCACTTTCAATGTAAAATTTTGTAGTTGATATTTCAACAAACCAGATTTTAAATAAAAATAAAATACTCGAGAATATTTATGTTTAACAAAAAAGTTGATTTACAACCAATGAATTGTATTTTCAACAAATTAGTTAAAATTTCAGTTAAAAGAATTAATTTCCAAAATATACACCAATTTTTGGTTAAACAGCTTTTGTTGAATTTTTTTCGTAGCTTGTGTTGTTTGTCCAAACATTTAATTGTTTATTATTATTGTTTTTTATGAATAAAACTAAAACTGCGTATCCTATCAAAAAGTGAGTAATAATAATAAGTTTTTAAATCTTTTTTGGGAGCACAATTTTGATTCACGCATCTTTTTTCATATGTATCATACATAGTTTGAGCACAACATTATTTTTTCTATTGTTCCTTATTTTTTGTGCAATAAAAATTTGAATTTTCGATTGTTCAATTATATTCAAAAAGTTATTATGAAAATGTTGTAGGCCTTTCAAAAAGCAACGTTTTTCTTCTATCCACTTTTTTTAACCGTGCGTTGTTTGGTTACAAATTTTAATTATCGATTGATTTTTTAAGTTTTGTAAAAGCTATAACTCAGATAATTTTTTATCGTAAAAAGGCTTTAGATGTACTAACAACAGTCATACATAAAATTTTTTAATCTAAAAAGAATTCTCAAAATTGTTTAAAAAGCTCTGACTTTTTGAATACTATCCTAAATGGCTTTTTTAACGAATTCGTTCTTTCTTTTATTACCAAAAAAAATTGTGCAAAAGTTGGATTTGATCCGTTCATTTTTTTTCGAGATTTTTTTGCGTTGTATATTGGCTTAAGATATTAATTCTGGATGTTCCGCATACTACTTTCGAGAAATATAAATGAAATGACTAGTCCTACTGAAAAATGCTAAAGTGAAAATTTGTCGGATTTTTCAAAATCTAATATTTCTTGTTAACACTTTTTCGTATTTTGCGTCATTTGGTTCGAAATCTAAATTTTGTAGTGTCAAATTTAGGATAATTCTAATACTTTATCAATCATAAATGATGAGAATGTAATAAATTATGATAAATTTGCATCTCTTTTTTAGGCGAACAATTTTTGTCTGTCAATTCGTTTTCGTACCTTTCGTCGTTTTTCACAAATTTTTCATTTTTATTTTTAATGCCAGTTTTATGATTAAAACCAAACCTACGCGTCTTATCAAAAAGTAATTCATAACAAATTTTTAGATATGTTTTAGGGGTACAATTTTAGTTGAATAATTTTTGTTCTTAATTTGAGGGGTTTTTCCACAAATTTTTTATTTATTTGATGTTTTTGTTTTCAATGTTATTTTTCACGAATAAAACAAAAAGTACGCCTCTAATCAAGAAGTGATTATTATTTAATTTGTATATTTTTTGGGGGGTTAAATTTTCGTTAATTCATCTTTTTTCGTATTCTGCATAGTTTGACCACAAAATAGAATTTTTTGATTTTTCTTAATTTTTTGGGCAATCAAAATTTGAATTTTGGATTTTCTAAGAAAATCCACAAATTTGTCATGACAGTCTTATAGGGATTTTAAAAAGCAATGTTTTTCTTCTCTTGACATTTTTTCATATCTTGGGTTGTTTGGGTTAAAATTTTGAATTTCGGTTGTTTTACAAAATTTTGAAAATTCTATAACTCAAAGAATTTTTTTTTAATCGAAAAAATTCATCATGATAAATTGTTTTTTCCATTTCAATACTATAAATGTGCGCACATAGAATTTTAAAATTCAGAAAAAAGTGGTCGCAAAAATTTTCAAAATGCGCTCAGTTTTTGAATTTTCATCAAAAATAGCTGGTTAACGAACTCGTCCTTTCTTTTAGAACCTTAAAAAAGTATGCCAAAGATGGATTTGATCCGTTAATTTTTTCGAGAGTTATCGTGTTTACGGGCGGCCGGACGGCCGGACACCCGGACGGCCGGACAGACAGACAGACGTCATCGTAAAAACCTTATTTTCGGATTCAGGTGGTCTCGAAACGTGGAGATCCGTTGAAAAACTGTGATGTCAAATTTACGACAATTCCAATACTTTCTCAATCATAAATGATGAGAATGTAAAAATGTTTTTTTTTTAATTGAACTGTAGTTTCAGTATTAAAAATTGAACAATAATTGATTTTATAAGATGGTTTTGAATTTGTTTAAAATTGAACAATTTACCACTTCTTAACATTAGAAATCAAATAGTTAAATTTTCGACCAAAGAGATGAATTTTCAACCAAAAACATGAATTTTTAACAAAATTATATCAACAAAAAGGTTTTAATTTGAAATATAAAACAGTTGAGTTCTACCAAAAAGAGGAATTTTCAATAAAATACATGAATCATCAACCAAAAAAGATTATTTTGTACCAGTTTCGTTTTTAACTATAATACTTAAATTTCTATAAAAACAGATAAATTTTAAAACTAAAAATACAAATTAACAACCGAAAACATACATTTTCAACGTAATAGTTAAATTTTCCACTTTAAAACATCAATTTTCAACCAAAAATGTAAGTTAAATTTTAATTTGAAAAAATAATTTTCTACCTAGAAAAGCTGAATCTTCAACAAAAAAGATTACTTTCAAGTTAAGTACTTTACTTAACATGATAATTTTCTGTCAAAAATGGAAGATAAATTTTGAGTTAAAAAAAATAATTTTGAGCCATATAATACGAATTTTCAATAATTTGTTATTAATAATGTTGTATTGAATTTTATGGAAGGTAGTTTTCGATTTCAATTTTTTCTAAATTGGAAGCAGAGGAAAGTTTTTTTATTTCAAGATTTTTATAGAGTTGGAAAGAAAATATGTTGTTATTTCTTTGTTACTTTTTATTTTCATTATTTTTCTGAATTGGAAGAGGGACATTTTTTGTTTTTAAGATTTTTATCTCAGGAAATTTTTTGTATGAGATTTTTGTACGAAATTTTTGTGTTAGGAAATTTTGGTTTGCAAGTTTTTCTAATCTGTAAGAGATATTATTTTGGTTTTGAACATTTTTATTGAGATGTAAATTATTAAGCGTTTCAATTTAAAAAAATGTTTACTGGCTACTTTAAGTGTAAACTAAAAATATAAATTTTCAAATAAACATGGAATAGTTAAATTTTCAGCAAAAAAATTAATTCTGAGCCAAAACGAATTTTCAACAAAATAGTTGCACTTTCAATCAAAGTGATAAATTTTTAAATGAAGTGATGAGAGGAGCATTTATTATTTAAAAAAAAAATTATTTGGTTGGAAGGGAGACAATTTTGGTTTTTAATTTCTTATGAATTGGAAGTAGAGGGCAGTTTTGTGAAGGGACGAAATTTGGTTATTCATATATTTTTTCCAAATTTGAAGAAGCCCTTTTTTCTTTTTAGGATTGTTATAGAGTTCAGAGGAGGAACTTTTTATTTTCATTTTTTTTTCTGAATTGAAAGGGATTTTTTTTCATTTTTATTGAGTTGAGAGGGAGGAAATTATGGTTATTAATTATCTTTCTGAATTGAAAGAGGTCAATTTTTTCTTTTTAATGTTTTTTGAGTTGAGGGGCAAATTTTGTATCTTTAACTTTTTGCACCTTAATTTGCAGTTCATTTTCGAATACTTCAAATGAAAAATTTTCAATTGTAAAAATTCGAGTTTTTCTTTTTCAATTAACAGAAATTATTTACCGAAAAAATGGTTACAAACCTCCAAAAAATCGGCATTAGCTTCGTCGACTGAAACGGCCGCCCTGCAATTATTAATTAAAGATTTATTTAACTTTAAGCAAGAACTTAAATGCTTTATTTTTAATTAAAAATATACTGCAATACAAAATAGTTTATTTTAAACTATAGTACAATTTTTAGTGCCAAATTTTAATTTCCTACAACTCGTACATAATTTAACTTCTAAAAGGAACACCAACAAATTTTGTAACTGGAAGTCCTCTGTTAAGATGTCTTAATTTTAATTCTGTTTTTAGAAAGTCGCTTCCTTTCGTTGCGAAATGTAACCTTGGATCCTTTGAACGTGGAATCAGTGGTTCCGTGAACCAACCATAGCTATGACAATTAAAAATGTAAACTATTAAAACTAATTATAATTTTTCTTTGCAATTAAAAAAATGAAACACTCTTTTTGTTTAGATATATTAAAAACGAAAAACACCTCGAGTTTGTACAAGTTGAAGCATAAATAATATTAAAATTAGCTTAATTAATAATATTGAAATTAGTGAAAATAAATTTTTTCAATAATTACTCCATATTAGCTGTTGGAGGCGGAAATGAATAACGATCTCTTGGTACGGAATTTTCTTTTCTCTCTATTAATTTTAAATAATCTTCGGGAATTTCATCGAAGGATACGGCATCATGTTTCGCATAAAATTTCCCAGTTATCGGTTTTGAACTAAGCGATGGGATAAATTTTTCCTGTATTCTGATATATTTATTTTCTTTTTCACATATTTCCATAAAAAATCTTAATTTTATTGGATCCATGACTTGATGATTCGGTTTCTGAATTTCTCTCTCAATTTGGGTTAATTTTTTTAACTTTGACAACCTGTCATTTATTCAAAACCTTTTGTAACAACAGTCTAGTTCTAGTATATAAATAAATAATATTTTCTATTTTGTGAGGTGAAGTCATTTGTAAATTTTGAATTTTGACGCATAATTTCTCGAGTTCTGATTGGTTAATACTTGGTTCTACGAATGACCGTCAGAGGGCCAATTCTGCCGGAGCTTCATGTGTTCGCGGGAAAAGTTGCGTATATAAGTTGTTATTTTGTTAATAATAAAGGAATTGCACTAATTATTCTGAGCACGAATAGATGATTTGAGTTACAAGTGTTTTCTTAGCACCATAACAATGGCCGTTCAAGCGAATCAACAGTTTAATTTGGGTAGGTCTATAACCTATAAATAGTTCAACGGTCCACAACTTTTATTCAAAACAAAGAAAACTTTTTTTTCTTGTTTAAAAACATTGATTATCCTTTATTTAACAGACTTTTTATTTACCTGGCTTCAAAATAAAGATTTTAATATAAAAAACACAACATATTTAGTTATAACTGGTTATAAACATCATTTTATCTCTTCCACGTGTGCGACAGTCATTTTTTGTTTATTTTAGAATCTTTTGAATCTTGTATGTATTTTTTGTGTGTGTTATTTGTTTACACCTGGTTTCCAATTTTTAATTGTACAGTTTAATCTCTTTAACAAATAATTTAAGAGGCATGGTTTTTATTTTTTAGGCAACTTTGGTTTATTTTTTCACATAGTATAATGCAGAAAGGGTTTTGGAAAATTGGAATAAAAATATTTAGTTTGTAATGATTTCCCATCTTTCGAATTTCTTTTAATGCTTTTAAATTCTTTTAAATCCTTTTGAATTCATTTAACTTTCTTGGCATCTTTTGAATTCCATCACATCGCCAGGAAAAATCATGCAAAGAACAGGGTGGCCGCTGGACCGGAAAAAGAGGGTAAATTTATTTTTTTGATCGGGAATTCATTTTAAAAAGTTTCCATTTTAGATCTTTATTTTTTAAGCATACATTTTAATTTAAAGAATTTAAAAATGCAGATTTAAAAGACTTCAACAATTAAAAATTAGAAGCGTGTAAAATCTAAGCTTTTTGAAAAAAAAACAATAATTTTTAGTTGATCAATTGTGAATATGAATTAATTAATGAGTTTAAAAATGGAATTGTACTTTAAGATTTAAAAACTAAATAATAATTGATTTTACATGACGATTCGGAATCGATTTTAAAATAACTTTAAAATAACATACTCATTGTTAAAGGCTTTTATTCAATTTCAAATGTTATTTTAGTCTAAAATATTCCATTTTTAAACTTCGATTTGAATTTTTTTAATTTAGAGAAAGAAGAATTACTTAATATTTAGAAATATCTGACTGTTCATTTAAAATCAGTGATTATAAATTAAATATTCGAAAATAAAAAATTAAACTGTGAACGTTACAGTTTTAAGTGTTCTATTTAATAAAATTTAATTTTTAAGACAAATTGTTGAATTTTGAAGAATTTTAAAAGGCTTCAGAAGAATAGAAAATATTTCCTAGGGAATTTGAAAATTTTGTAGCTTGAAATATTAACTTTAAGCGAACATTAAAAAATATTTATAGAAATTTACAAAATTATCAAAAATGAATGTGCAAGATTTAAAGGCCAGTTTTTTAATTCGGAAGGATTTTCAATAAATTTTTAGGAAATATTCGAATTATTCTAAAAAGTTCTTAGAAGGTTTCAACAAAATTACGAAGTTTAACTGCGTTTAATTAAAAATTGTTTAGTTAAAAAGTGTTAGCAGCTTCCTTTTTATATGTATGAAATATTGATAATTTGAGTACAAAAACTTTAAATTAAAAAACTTTTAAATTTTATTTTTAAAAGTTACAAATTCAAGAGTTCGACTTTGAGTTACTAAAAAAAATTTTTGGTTCAGAGGTCGATTTTTTAAATTTCATTGACGTTAAAAAATGTTGGGAACGGAGAAATGACACGGACATTTGTTTCTTTTATTAAAGCGGTCACCCTGAATTAATTCAGAAAAATTGTAGGAATTCAAAGAATTCAGAAGATTTGAACGAATTCAGGGGGTTTAGAGAATTCTAAAAATTGTAGGAATTTAGAATATTTAAGGATTTAATAGAATTGAGTGAACTGTAGGAATTAAAAGAATTCCGAATATTGAAGAAATTTACAGAATACAGAATATTGGAGAATCCAGAAGAATTGAAGGAATTCAGGAATTTAGAATATTAATGGAATTCAAAATTTTCCGAGAATTTAGGGTTATTGGTCAAATGAAACATTTTCAGAAAACTCCAGAAATTAAAAATATTCAACTATTTCAGGGAATTTAGAGGATTCAAAGATTTCAGATGCAAGGAATTAAGAATATTTAAGGAGTTCCGATGATTCTCCAGGAATTCAGACAATTTGAAGAATTTCAGAAACTCAAGATATTTCAGGAATTTAGAGAGTTCGGGAAGTTCAGAATATTCAAGAATTTCAAAGAAATGAGAGAAATCTAAGATTTCAGAGAATTTAAGAATTTTGATATTTTCTTGAATTCAGAGAATGCAAAGAATTTAGTTTATACAAGAAATTCAGGATATTCAAGGATTTAAGGGATTTCAGAGCGTTAAGTGAATTCTAGGAATTCAATATATGCTAGAATTCAGTAAAGTTAGAAATTCAATATATTCAAGGAAATCCGAAATTTTCAGGAATTCAGGAAATTAAAGAAATTAATGAAATTAAGGAAATTCAGGAAATTAAAGAATTTCAGGGAACTTAGAGAGATTAAAGATTTCAGAGACCTTGAGGCATTTAGAGATTTCCAACCATTCAGAGTATGTAAGGAATTTAAAACAGTCAAGGAATTCCGAATTTTTAAAGAATTCAGCAGATCCACAGAATTTCAAGAACTTAAAATATTCATGGAATTCAGAGAATTCGGGAAATATATTCAAGGAAATTTAAGGATTTGCGGTATTTCATAGCGCTTCGAGAATCCAGAGTATTCCAGAAATTCAGGATATTAAAAGATTTCAGAGAATTTGAGAAATTCCAGTGGATTTTGTAATTTCAAGGCTTTTTTAGAATTCTGGGAATTCAAGGATGTCAGGAAATTCAGAGAATTTCCGGGATTTCAGAACACTTAGGGAATTTAAAAATTTCATATAATCAGAATATTCCTGGAATTTAGGATATTCAAGGATTTCAGAGAATTTTAGAAATTCCAAGGATTTGGGGATTTCAAGACTTTTGTAGAATTCAGCGAATTCAAGGATGTCAGGGAATTCAGAGGATTTCGAGGATTTCAGAACGTTTAGGAGATTTAAGATATTTCGTATAATTAGAATATTCCAGGAATTTAGGATATTCAAGGATTCCAGGGAATTTTAGAAGATTTTAGGATTTCGAGGCATTCTTAGAATTCAGAGAATTCAAGGATTTCAGGGAATTCAGAGAATTTCAGGGATTTCATAACGCTTAAGGAATTTAAGACATTTCATATAATCGGAATATTCCAGAACTTCAGGATATTCAAGGATTTCAGAGAATTTTAGAAATTCCAGAGGATTTGGGGATTTCAAGGCTTTCGTATAATTCAGCCAATTCAAGGATGTCAGGAAATATAGAGAATTTCAGGGATTTCAGAACACTTAGGGAATTTAAGAAATTTCATATAATCAGAATATTCCTGGAATTTAGGATATTCAAGGATTTTAGAGATTTTTGGAAATTTCGGAGGATTTGGGGATTTCAAGTCATTTTTAGAATTCAGCGAATTCAAGAATGTCAGGGAATTCATAGGATTTCGGGGATTTTAGAACGCTCAGGGAATTTAAGAAATTTTATATAATCAGAATATTCCAGGAATTTAGGATATTCAAGGATTTTAGAGAATTCTTGGAGTATTCTGAATATTGTAAACGCTCTGAAATCCCTCAAATTCTCTGAATTCCCCTAAAATCCTTAAACACCCTGAATTTCTTCAATATCCTGAATTCCTTGAATATTCTAAATTCCCAGGTACCCTTTGGTCTCTATATTTTATCCCCTAGGGACTAGGCCTGAAATTCAGATAATTCAGATAATTTAGATGAATTCAGAAGATTCCAAGCAAGTTAAAATAATTATGAAGGATTCGAATCGAATTTAAAAGCATTCCAAACTATTTAAAATAATTAAAAATCAGTAAAAACTGAATATTTTTGAATATTTTGCGTTCGCAATTTTGAGCGCGCCTAGGGCGCGCGAATGTTGGTTCTCGCGCTTCGCGCTCGTTAATGTATTTACCTCGCGCTATGCGCTCGATCTTTCTGCATAGGCTTTTTAAAACTAAAGGTGAAAGTAACGACAACAGAATTTGGTGATTGTGAATTCTTTTTTGTTAAAGCTCCTTCGACTTTAACGAACACATTTTCATCACGTATCTCGTGCTTCGCACTCGAGCTTATCCCTGAAATTTTATGTCATTCCCATAAATGCATATTATTATAATTCGTAACTTGCATTGGTATATTAAAACAGACGAAGTTTCATTGCTCCGTTTAAAAAAAATGCGCATTCTTTTAGAAAAAATTTGTTATCAAACGTTTTATTGCAGCTTTTGTCGTTTTTCCATAAATTGAATTTGCTCATTTCCAATGTTTTCTTTATGATTTAAACCTTACTCATACGGTCTACTGAGCAGCTTTACCGTTTTCTGACTTTT
>NC_046659.1:77861025-77862561 GCF_010883055.1 Belonocnema kinseyi | reverse complement strand
ATATATTTTTTTGAAAATGCATTATTGTATTTGAGAATATTTTAAATACTGTGAAAATTTTGTATGAAAAAATGTAACTTTTGCATTTTCCATTATTTTGTATGCTGTCAAAATTTGAATTTCTGATTTATCAAGAAAATTCAAAAAGTTATTATGATAATCTTCTGGGGAATTTTTAAATCAAACTTTTTCTTCTCTTGCCATTGTTTCAAATCGTGCGTTAATTGGCTTATAAGGTTCATTTTCGTGTGTTTTTTGGAGTTTTTTAAATGCTATAACTCTAATAATTTTTTATTTTATAAAAGAATTCATTCGATAAATTGTTCGACTTTTTTAATACTATGAATAACCGTAAAGAGAATTATTGAATTTTGAAAAAATGGTCTCAAAAATATTCAAAAGGCGCTCACTTTTTGAATTTTTATCCAAAATGACTGAATAATGAACTTGACCTTTAGTTTAGGACACTAAAGAGTGTACCAACAGCCAATCTTATAAATTAATTTTTTTTTTTCAAAAGTTATCGTGCTCACAGACAGACAGACTGATTCTGGGGGTCTCAGACCGTGGACCTTTCGACAAAAACTATGGGGGTCAAATTTTATACAAATCTAATACCTTCTCTGATGGGAATGTAAAAAAGATTTATTTGTTATGAATAATTTTTTGATAGTTCTGTTTTTAGTTTTAATAATAAAAAATAGCATCAAAAACATGAAAAGTTAAATTTTTTGAAACCCCACACACGAGGCGAAAACGAAATTAAAAGACAACAGTTGTGATAAGAATGTGCCCACGCAGCGGGCTCATTTTTTTTACTGTTAATGACATTTTTCATGATTAAAGCCAAAACTACGCATCCTATCAAAAAGTGGTTCATAACAAATTTGTAGATCTTTTTCAAATGCACAATTTTGGTGCATTCATCTTCTACCGTATTTTCCATAGTTTGGCCGAAAAATGTAATTTTTGAATTTTTCATTATTTTATATGCTGTCAAAATTTGAATTTTGGATTTTTCAAGAAAATTCCAAAAGTTGTCATGATAATCTTGTGGGGAATTAAAAAATCAAAATTTTTCTTCTCGTTACTTTTTTCATATCGTGCGTTATTTGTCTTAAAATGTTTATTTTCGTGTGTTTTTTGGAATTTTGTAAATGCTTTAACTCTGGTCATTTTTGATTTTTTGAAAGAAGTTATTAGGATAAATTGTTAGAATTTTTGAATACTAAGAATAACCGTACAGAGGATTTTTGAATTTGGAAAAAAGTGGTCTCAGAAATATTCAAAATGTGCCCACTTTTTGAAATTTTATCCAAAATGGCTGGCTAACGAATTTGACCTTTAGTTTAGGACCCTAAACGAGTGTACCAAAGGGTAATCTAATAGATTAATTTTTGCAACAGTTGTCGTGTTTACAGACAGACATACAGACATAGACAGACATACAGAAAGACAGACACATTCATAAAAATCTGTTTTTCGGATCCAGGGGTCTCAAAACGTGGACATTTGACAAAAACCGGGGGGGGGGGG
>NC_046659.1:77843455-77861015 GCF_010883055.1 Belonocnema kinseyi | reverse complement strand
CAAATTTTACACAAATCTAATACCTTATCTGATGAGAATGTGATATGCTTGAAAAATAAAACCGTGCCTCTCAAATTGTTATTTTTTGAAGTGATTAAACTGTATAATTGAAAATTGGAATGATAGAAATATTGTTTTACATTTTTATATTAACTTAACTTTACTTAATAGTTTTATACTCCTTTTTCAGATCAACCAACCGCACAGGGCTTTGTGAGATTTTTCAAAAACCTCCCACCCGTAAGTATCAAAAGCGTATTTTATGGTATACAAAAAGAAAAACCCTTTTTCGTGGAGCGAATTTTAATAGTGGGTAAACATTTTAATTGACCAAAAGAGTAAGCCTTCTAAATTTAAGTTCGATCGGATAATATCTTTTTTTCTGTTTATGAATTTGAAAATCATTTATATTATGAAATTATAAATTATGAAACAACATTTGTGCTTAAGTTAGTTCTTTCTTAAAATGTGCACAAAAAAAATGTTTTTTTTTGGATTATTTTAAGTGCACAGTTTTTTGAAAACGTTTAAACATATTGTGCTTGAAATTTCTTCAGCAGTGATCGAAGAAACATGTCGTAATTTTGTTATCGTACAAGAAAAATTGTTCGTGGTACAGAAGATCTAAAAAATGTTCAAAAAAGGCAAAATGTACCATGTTGAAACATGTTTCTTAAGTTAAGAAATTACGAGGTTTTTTTCGGCCCACTCTAATATTTAAATCTATTTTTATTTTCAATAAAAAATTGCTTAATTAATTTTTTTCTTCAAATTTCTCCTACTAGCACTTACGAAGAAATGGACAAATATATTAAAATGACAATATTTATTTATTAATTCATTAAATATCAAGATACAATTTTTTAATACATCTTATTTATCAAGTCTACGAAATTATCAACTATAACATCATTCAAAATGTACAAATATAAATTTACGTAATCTCATGGGAAGCAGAATTCCAGCTCAATTTTGCCTACTATTTTCATATTTTTAGACTTTTCAAATTATAATAGTAGTTTTGAAATTGGAACTAAAAATTATTTCCCTTTTTATTTTGACGATAAAAAAATATTAGAAAAACTCTGTCTCATTAAATTTTGGTATTTCATACGAGAGTACGCAACATCATTTAGAATAAATAAAAATAATTTTCGTTGTTCTTTTTCGCAATCTCTAATCTTTAATTCATCGACTTGATCATGATGTCATTATAAATAGATTCAGTGTGATTTGAGATGTTACTCGATATGATACATAACAAATATTCTTACCTCACAAGGAAGTAAAGACTAAGCAGTTACCTATTTCTATGAATATTCTATAAATACTAAAGTACAAAAGCATGCAAATAATCCAGGCCAAATTCAAGATTTCGCTTTACAGATACTTTCAATAATACTCGAGACAAAGCAATATTTCTGCAATAAAATATTCCTCATAGACCTTTTTTTTCTTACAAAAAAGTATTTTCGCCTAAAAGAAAAGAAGCCAGACTTTTACTTAAATTCTAACGTTAATGTGTTAAATGAATTAAATTAGAATGTAGATAAGAAGATGAAATCAAACTAAAAGCATGTACATGAGAGGAGAAATGAATGAGACACTTTTAGCCAATGCACCGATCCCTACAACACTGACGCTAAAAAAACTGCTAATGAAATTTTCGTTTATCCGAAAATGTCTCTCGCTTTTTCCTTTGTTTTTTCGACAACGGTTGAAAATCGACGACCAACTCGGTCCCAAAATCCAGGCTTTGGGGTCTGAGTTGTCGGAAAATATGTGAGTGTTGTAGGAATAGCATCTGGAAAGACCCATGTTGTGTCCAAAGGAATTACTTTATCTTCGTGTATCACCCGAGGAGTTACAGGTTTCTCACGTATATCCCATGGGTCTCCATCGATGAAAGCTGGCAAAGTTGCACTCGGATTGAGCTTGGCACCATTGAATAAATCGTCACCGTGCATTGGATCATAAGGTCCTCTTCCACCATAGGCTTCCAGAATCCTTGGCTGTAAACTAATTTCTTTCGCTTTCTCGTTTTCAAGCTGCAAATTGCTTCCTTGATTTTGTGCACTCTGACCGGATTCTAATTTGCTAGTCGCGCTATGAATCACTTCATCCTCTCGGCTCATCTGTTGCTTCCAATTTCCCAATTGCCCTTGTGTCTTTTCTTGGTCGAAGATAATATGATCATCTTTTTCTTGATTTCTTGATGCTTGCTCCACTTGCCAAATTTGTTGTCTCTCCTGATTTTGCTGTCTCTGTGGTCTCTGGTGCGTTTGTTGAATTTGTTCTGGGAACGCATCTAATTTCAAATTTTCATTCGTAAGATCACTGGGATTATGAGAATGGTGCCACTGATTCCCAAGTAAAATGTCTCGAGTTTGCTGTGAATTTTCTAAACTATGATCTATGAATTTGTCTTGAACTGGATGGGTACGAAGTAAGCCTCCTCTTGGCTCTTGAGGTAATTGAGTTATGTCTTTACTGCTGAGATCTGAAATTTGACTCAAGTCTTTGTGGGGGTTTTGATACTGTTGAGAAAAATCTTCACGGGTTTTATGGACCTGCTGAGAAAAGCCTTCGTGGGGTGTTTGCACTTGTTGAGAAATATATGCATGGAGATTTTGCTGCTGTTGAGGAAAATCTTCGTGGGGATTTTGTTTTTGAATCTCCTGTGAAAAGTCTTGATGATTTTTTTGAACCTGTTGTGAAAACTGTTCAAGAGTTTTTTCAACCTGTTGAGAAAATCCTTCACGTGGCTTTTGTACCTGTTGACCCCAGTTCTCATCTTCCCACTTTACCTGTTGAGAAAAGTCTCTATTCTCTCTTTGCACATCTTGAGAAAAATCTTGATACGCGTTTGGCTCATGCTGAAAATAACCACCAGACTTTTGAACTTGTTGAGAAAATCCTTCATGTGGCTTTTGTACCTGTTGACCCCAGTTCTCATCTTCCCACTTTAACTGTTGAGAAAAGTCTCTAGTCTCTCTTTGCACATCTTGAGAAAAATCTTGATACGCGCTTGGCACATGCTGAAAATAACTACCAGGCTTTTGAACTTGTTGACTAAACTCTTGCACGTGATATCTCTTCTCTGAACTTTTCTGATAACCCTCTTGGCTATCTGAAACTTCGTGAGGGGTCAGTGGTCGATCAGTTGGTGAATCCACATTTTCTACAGAGATATCTCCGCGACCAGTCTTCCTTAAATTCACAGATGGACTTTGTATGTCGACCTTGTCATCCCACTCGGCTTGAACGTGTCTTGAATTCTCTGTCGCGTGATCAGTATTAAAAATTGTATCGTCATTTCTAGTTTTATCTTGGCTGAGTTGAATTGGTTTGGGGTTCCTCCGTCTTGACGTTGGCTTTGGTGCTGGTTTCAGAGGCTCGTTGAACTGCTGATTCAGTCCGTCGAATCTTTGGTTCCCCAATTGATGGCTATCAGGTGCTAAAACTGGAGTTGGAAACTGATTAAAATCATGAAATTCTCGTGCAGGCTGATCTAACTTAAGGTTTCCTACCGTTTGTTGGTCAAATCCTCTTGGTTGTTGGGAGAAATCACTAACCGTTTGCGATTGCTGCGTCAGGTCTTCGATTCCGGTTGGTCTGCCCACTTTTTGTGCTCCTTGTCCCTGTTCAAATTTCTCGGGGTGGGGAAAGTCTGCTTGGGTCTGTTGAGATAAACTTTCAATTTGAGAAAAATCGTCGAATCGACGAGTTTGTTGTTGTGTAAAGTCTTGAGACTGCTGAGACAAGCTCTCAATCTGAGAAGGGTGCTGCTCAAGTTGTTGTTCCAACTCTAGCCTGCCGGATTGTTGAGGAAAATCGTCGAAACCTCTGATTTTCTGAGTCAAATCCTGGCTCTGTTGATTAAAATCCTGGCTTTGTTGAGTTAAATCTTGGGTCTGTTGTGTTAAATCCTCGCTTTGTTGACTAAAATCCTCGAGCTTTCCTTGTCGAAAATCCTCAACTTGTTGACCCAGAGCTTCAATTTCCTGCTGTGACACTTTTTGGATTCTTGCAGGTTCACCAAAATCTTGAGTTTGTTGAATTGGAAGAGAGTCTTCTGCTCTAGAATGTAGAGAGGCTCGTTTGTATCTTCTCGGTTGTGTGTAGGATTTATGGAAGTGAGATTCTTCATTGCAGTCAGGGTTGTGTCCCATACCTATGGTTTCTGTCATAAGTCCTCCAGAAGTAGATCCAAAACCTACACTACCTTGATGAGACATGCTACCCTTAGTTATAGAGCTATGAGTTCCATAAGTGGATCCATGAGATACGTAACCTTGAGAACCTTGAGATCCATAACCTTGAGATCCATAGCCTTGAGATCCATAACCTTGAGATCCGTGAGTTTGAGTACCATAGCCTTGAGATCCATATCCTTGAGTTCCCTGAGTTTGACTACCATAGCCTTGGAATTCGCTAGTTTGGGATCCATGAGATTGGTATCCATGGGTTTGAGATCCATGTGTTTGAGATTCATAGCCTTCTTGATCATAACCGGCTTGACTTTGTATTGCACTTCCGGAAATCTGATTTTGGTCATACGTTCCTTGTTGTATGGATGAAGGCGCACCTGGATAATATATTTGATTTTCGGATGCTGTTCCATGAGTCTGCTGAGCATTTGTTATTTTCACTGGATAAGTTACTTTCGTGGTTATTTGAGGGCGTGATTCTGTTTGTTGTGAGTGTTCCCACTTTTGATAGTGCTCTTTCGATATAGTTTGTTGAGGGACAGTTTGGACTTGTTCAACAATTCTTACAGGCTGTGGCTCAACTGGTACTGGATTAACTTGTATTGTTGAATGTTGTTGATGTTGTTGACGTTGTTCATATTGATATTGTTGACGTTGCTGCTGCTGCTGCTGTTGCTCCTGTAGCCGTTGCTGCTGCAGCCGTTGCTCCTGTAGCCGTTGCTGCTGCTGTCGATATTGCTGCTGCTGTTGATATTGCTGTTGTTTTTGTTGATATTGCTGATGTTGTTCTTGATATTGTTGATAGGTTTGTTGATATTCATGTTGTTGTTGTTGGAGCTGTGTCCAAAGCTGCTCCCTCATTTGATCCATTTGTTGTTTGAGTGAAGACCACTCTTGTTGTGCTTCTGCTATCTGTTGATTTATTGGTACGCACGGTCCTACACAATCTTGAACTTGAAGTTGGCCTTTCCGTTTTAGCTCTTGGAGATGATTTAAAGAATCACGGAGACTTTGTCTGAGTTCTGAACTCCTTGATTCAAACATAGACTCAAAGGAATTCTGAAAAGAATTTCCAAAATCTTCTATTCTTTGGTTGGTTCCAAAATTACTTCCCGAATGCTGAAGATTGCCGAAAGAGCTCTCAAAACCGCTTCCAAAATTTGGATTGATCCCACCTCCGGTTTCTTTGTAGTAGCTCATTTCGTTGAAACTTCCACGTGTGTTTCCATTGACGAATGTACCATCCTTTTTGTGAACAAGCGCACCATCGGATGTCTCAAAGTCATTATGGTTAGTTTGGTTTCTTGCGTCAGTTAAAGAAGCAATCATTGGCAGTCCACAGCAGTTTAAATTTTGGTAGGATTGTAATCCCTGCGAGTCGCAAAGTTGTACACATCCTGAGGGTGCACCTAGAGCCCGTGCAAGGAGCGAGAAGAGACAAATTATCTTCCACATGATGAAAGGTGGAATATGGTCTCTGAAAAAGAAAAAGGACGAGTTCTTGAATCAATAAGTAATTGATTTAATATTCAGCAATGCCACTCGTGATTCACAAGACATCATCAATGGATTACATCATATCCTACTACATAGATTAATAGGCTGATTTAAAATTCAAAATGTTGTGTAAATATGACGGAACTGGAAGCGAATTGTTTCATGCAACACTACATTATCAAAGTCCTCACATGTTTATACCTGTATCGTATTCATAAATAATTCATCTGCGTTAGAATATTATTAAGATATAATGCATGCCAATGTAAAACAGCACCTTTTTAAACACAGTAAGGGACATAAAAATCGGATCAGACACAGAAAGTAAAGTTTTGAAAAAAGTAATTTCAAAGTATGATAAACAAATCTTTGAATCGGTATATCCATGGTTTTTTTATAGAAAATATATTTTTTTAAATGCACAGTAATACACATTTGCTATATTTCGATCTTATGGAAGTTGACATGAATATTCTGGGTTATTTGGAATATTTACATCAACTTCATAAAACACTACCCATTTTCGAGATCTAAAAATATAAGAATTTAATTTTTAAACACTTTTCACACTCGCAGTTGGAAGCCACGAAGACCGATACACTTTCACGAGTTGAAAATTAAAATATTTATTATAAAAAACTGCAGAAAAATATTGTTATTGATGTAATTACCGTAGAAAGATTGATCCACTAATGCTCGTTTGGCTTAAGATACTCTTCTCGTTGAAAATCAATTCCGCAAATTAACCAGTGATGTTTGCGACAGATCTATTTATGTTCTTCCTCCCTCTCTTCTTGCATCTTGACATTGAAGGCTTTCTCTGTCATTCCATCTTTGATAGAGATTGTAGTTATTGTGTGGGTTTTCCCTCCTAACGTATTACATACTTATCTGGCACATTTATTTTAAGTGTGTTAATTATCAAATTCTGACGCTCGCATTTAGATTAGGCGACCCTCTTTTGAAAATTCCAAATAAAATCTCTCAACGACTCTCCCGTAATCTCCTATTTATTTATTTTCATGTTTGACTGTTTTGCAAAAAATATATTTTGAGGCAGACTTCTAATTATATTTCGAATTCGATGATATTTTAATAATTCTATTTCCAAATTTTGACAAGTTACTACTAGTTTTTAGGTCACATTGTTTTCTTCATGCGCCAATTGATTTAAATGAAGAAAACTAGACATGAAAGATATGCTGTAATAGAATAGCTTCTTCAACTTGAACTTGAAGATTGTGTTATGACATTCGACTTGAATAAATCAATTCCTAGGTTTATGTTTCCTGTCTATGTATTTCAAACTTCACCTTATAAAGTTTTTTTTCACTTGAACATATTTCTACAAACAATAGAATGTTAGGAGATATTAATATAATATAGAACATATTTTTTCGTAAACGATATTCAGAAAAATGTTTGTTTGTATCAAAAAAACATTTGTTTAAACATGTATCAAAGATAGGATTTGCTTGATACAAATAAAATTTGTTTTACTTAAACAATGGAGTTTTTTAGTCAAATAAACTTTATTTAAATAAAAAATATATATATTTGGTACAATTGTCCAAATATTTGTTCGATTCAAACATTTTTCTGAGTGTACCAAGTTATTTATTAGTGTAAATAAACTCGTCTGTAAAAAAGTTAATTTTACATAAAAACAGATATCATAGACAGGCCTCTTTTACGCCCTTAAATTTGAAGAATCACCTGAAACATCGAAAATCGAGAATTTTAACCCAATTTTCCCCTTTTCTTCCTTTTTTTTACAAAAATTCAAAATCTTTCAAAGCAAGACGCTTTGAGATAGATTCTTTTTATGCTGCCAATTTCAAATATTTCCTAACAAGAAAGACAAACTTTTTACAAAACAGTTAAACTTTCAATCTGAAAATATGAATTAAAAAAAATTTAATTTTTAACCAAATAATTAAGTTCTCAAACGGAAAATACGATTTTTTTAAACAAAATAGGTACCAATATTTTAATTTAAAAATAAAAACTACTTAATTCATTTAACAAGGACGACTTTTCCAGAGAATAGTTTATTTTTTATCCGAAAAATATTTATCAGTCAAGAAAGAAAACAATTCAATTAAATTTTATAGCTAAAACATACGGATTTTCTATCAAACAGTTAAACTTTCAACTCGAAAATGTGAATTTTTGAAAAAAAGTTAATTTTTCCGACCAAAGAGATGAATTTTCAACCAAAAAAGAAGAATTCTTTTTAAAAATGTGTAAGTAGATTCCTTAACCTAAAAGGTTTAAATTTCGTAATAAAAAGAGTTTAAGATGAATTTTCAAGTAAAAAGGTGTCTTTTAAACAACAAGATTAATTTTTTTAACAAAACAGATTAATTTTCAACCAAACATTTGTATTTTTAACAAAAAGATTAACTTTCTTTCCAAATGAAAACCCGGTAAATTCATCCAAAACTGACGAAATTTCAACAAAATAGTTGGTTTTTCAAACCAAAAAGGATTTTTCAGCTAAAAAATAAAAAAGATTCCAACTATTTGAGCTTTGAAGACAAAAAGACGAATTAAAAAAAAATGGTTCAATTTTTAACCCTAAGATATGAATTTATTACAAAAAAGTTCATTTTGAACCAAATAGTTGAATTTTCAATCAGAAGTGATAGTCTTCAAGGAAAAGCTTGAAGTTTACATTAAAACTAAAAAGAATTTAATTTTAAATAAGTAGATTAATTCATGCAAACAAGACAAAATTTTCCAAATCGAAAATAATATGCAATAAACTAACTAATAAAATATACATCGACGATTTTAATTTAATGATTGTGAATTCTCTTGTTAAAGCTGCTTTTCAAAAATGCAAAATTTTATACAGTATGTTCAACTCTATTATATCAAATTTATATGATTTTCATTTCCGTGCCTCAGTCTGAGACTTTATATTCAGATATTGCAAAATAAAGTACACATTTTATTTTCAATCATCACTTTAATATTTGTTCCTTATTTTGCATTAATTTTTATTCTCGGCTACCCTGAAAAACGTATAATTTTAATAAATGTATATTATTACAATTCATAATATGCATTGCTATTGAAAAACACGTATTTTAATTATATTGTGTTTTTATAAATTAAAAAAATGCTCATCCTATAAAAAAAAAACAGTTTTCATATTTAACATTTTATAGTATTATGTAAGTGTAAAGTGATAAAATATTTAAAAATAAAATGGTATTGTATCTATTTTTACGATTAACACAAAAACTACGCGTCTTATCGGAAATTGATTCATAACGAATTTGTTGCTCTGTTTCGGATGAACGACGTTTGTCTATCCATTGATTTTCGTAGCTTGTGTCGTTTATCCACAAATTTAATTTTTACTTTTAAAATTATTTTTGAAGATTAAAACTAAATCTACGCAACCTATGAAAAATTATAATTCATAAATTTGTAGCTCTTTTTTATTATAGTTAAACAATTATTGTATATTCATTTTTTCATATCTTGCATAGTTTGTCCGCAAAATGGAAATGTGTTAAAAATCCTTTTTTGATGATACGCGTATTTTTTATTTTAATCGTAAAAAATAACGTTAAAAAATTGGAAAAAGGAGAGAACCTAAGAAAAAAAAATGGACAAAAGTTATTCGCCCAAAAACAGCTACACATTTGTTATAAATAGTTTTTTATGGGAAGAGTAGTCTTAGTTTCAATCGTACTAATAACAAGAAAATATTAAATTTGTGGAAAAACGACGTGAGCCACAAAAAAGTATGAATGGATAAAAGTTGTTCTTCCAAACATGCCACAAATTTGTTATTATTCATTATTTGGTAGGACGCGTTTTTTGTTACAAAAAAAATTAATAAACAAAATTTGTTCACCCAAAAAGTATCCACAAGTTTTTTATTAATCGTTTTTTGATTGGTCCCGTTTTTTTATTTATTTATAAAAAATAACATTACAAATAAAATATAAAATTTTTGAAAAAACGATACAAGGTACGAAAAAAATTGACGAACAAAGGTTGCTCAAAAAAGGTTCAACTAAAAAAGATATACAAACATGTTATAAAAATGTATTAAAAATTAAAAAATCAACTTTTTGGAAAAACGATTTAAGATACAATAATATTTTATTTAACAAACGTTTGTTCACCTAAATTATATCTACAAATTTGTGTGGAACCACTTTACGCTAGTAAAGTTTTATTTGAATCGTAAAAAATCACATTAAAAATAAATAAATGAAGTTTATGGAAAAGCGACACAAGTTGCATTAAAAAGTTTAATTACAAAATTGTTTTTTTTATATCTGATACATTTTTCAGGATAGCTGAGAATAAAAATTAATGCAAAACAAGGAACAAATATTAAATTAATCATTAAAAATGAAATCTGTACTTTATTTTGCAAAATCTGAATAAGCAGTACCGGACCGGGGTACAGAAATAAATATAAAATACATTTCATGCGAGCTATCTACACTTCGGGCAGATTTTTTTACTTAAAACTGATCTACTAAACCGCTGTGAACCTAGTAAAAACCACTGTTAAAAATTCCCCATGTTTTTCTCCTAAAATAATATCTAAAATTAATGTTTACAAAAATTTGATAAACTTTTGGTATCCAAATTTTTGACCAAAATTGAGTCTTTGTGATCTAGTTTTCTTCATGGAAATCTAATATTTTTTTGGAATCCTTGTAAAGAACTTCTCATACGTAAGGCGTAAAATCCTAGCTTGTTATTTTTTATTGAGGCCACGTCAATCCGAGAGCTAGTTTTCATATCTTATATTCGCGATAAATAAAAAGACAATAATATAGTATTCTTCGAATTCATGCGCGGTTTATGAAAAGTGACCTGTGACACCCTGACCTCCCGATAGACTGCGACCAGCTCCGCAATGTTTCAAAGTATTTGTTAAATCTGTGTGACTTTCAGACGCCAACTTAATTAATTACTCTTGCTGGAGATCACGAATTTAGTAAAATACTTGCTTCTAATCCATATATCTCGGATGTTGCCGTACATTTCGCTGATTAGGAAATCAGTATTTCCTGCTTACAAAATAATTGTAATATGGAAGAAGACGAAACATAATTGCACACTCATGTCCCTATTCCCATTTTTTGAGTTCTTATGTTTTTCCCTGTTAAAAAAAAACTTCTCTTTTTCCCCTTTTCTCATTTCTCTCTCTTTTTTTCTTAAATCCGAACTGAATGAATAGAACCCAATAAGAAAATCCAAGTATTTTTGGTTGAAAGTTAATTATTTTCAGTTAAAAATTCTACCATTTAAGGTTGTTGAGTAAACAAGTTTTGAAAATTTTATTATTTTGTTGAAAATTTAACTATATTGTAAAAAAGTCATCCTTTTTGGTTGAAAAACCACCTAATTTGGTAGAAAATTCGACTCTTTGGATTAAAAGTTTAACTATTTGTTTGTAAATGAAACTGTTTCGCAGAAAATTAATTTTGTTTCTTTTTAAAATTCAGCTATTTGGTTGATAATTCATCTTTCTTGGTGAAAAATAATATTTTTTTAATGAAAATTCACCTTTTCATATTGATAATTCAAATATATATATTTTTTAATGTTTCTTTTTGGGTTGAAAATGCAACTATTTAATTAAAAATTTAACTTTTTGTTGAAAATTCGTTTATTTTGACAAAAGTTAAATAATTTTGTTGTAAATGCAACTGTTTGGCTGAAAATTGATTTTTCTTGGTCGAAAATGATCTTTTTTGTTGAAAATTTATTTTTATGGTTTTATAATAGAACTGTTTTCTAAACCATTTAACTTGAAAACTTAAATCTTTTGTTTAAAATTCATCTTTGAGTTGAAAATATATCGCTTTCGATCGCAAGTTCAACTATATTTTGTTGTAAATGCAACTGTTAGTTGAAATCGAACTTTTTTATTTGGAATTCAACTTTCTTCTACAAAAATCTTATTTTTCCTTTGAAAATTAAACTATTTGGTTCAAAATGCCACTTTTTGTTAAAAATTCGTCTTCTTAGATTTAAAAGTCAACTGTTTTTTAAATAATTAAATTTGAAAACTCAACTTTTTTTTTTAATTTTGTCTTTGGATTCAAAATTGATCTCTTTCGATTGATATTTAATATTTCGTTGTAAATGCAACTGTTTTGCTGAAAATTTGTTTGTTTTGAAAATTCAACCATTTGAGTGAATATTCACCTTTCTCGATTGAAAATTATATTTCTTTGCTGAAAAATAACCTTCTGAGGTTAATAATTTTCACCAATTTAAAAGATGCATCTTTCTGGCTTGAAAATCTAAGTGTTTTTGGTTAAAGTTTAAACTGTCATTTGATTCAACCATTTGGTTGAGAATTCAACTATTTGGTTAAAGATGCAATTATTTTCATAAATGGTCATAAATGCAACTGTCTTTTAAAAAATTCGTTTTTTTCGCGTAAACTTTTCTTGGTTGAAATTTTCTTTTTTAAAATTTCGCCTGTCTTGTTTGGAACTTTAGGTATGTAATTTTAAATGCAACCTCTTGGCTCAAAATAAATTTTTTGTTTGTTTTTAAAATTAAAGTATTTAGTTATAAACTATTAAGCTTTTTAACTTAAAAAAGTAACTTTTTTTAATTCGCCTTTGGTTTGAAAATTCGATACATTTCGACTTGAAATCTTGCGTTTCATATCGAATTCAATGTGGTACCTACTCATTTATTTTATGTAAAAGAATTTTTTCCCCTATTTTTGTGAAAAATCATCCTATTTCCCTTGGTTTGAGAGCATCTTTGACTATAAAGTCTGTAAGAATCATAAATAATATAATTTTTTCTTTTTGAATAGTCGAGTTTTGTATCCTAGATTTACACAAGTTCATGGGAAATAACTTTTTATTACTGATATCTATTTCATCATCAAAAATGTTGAAATTGTTTTATCAATTATTGAAAACAAAGCCAGTGAGGGGAACCTTGTCCCTGTTATTGTCAATCAATTATTACTGATGCTGTACATAAATAGGTCAAGGATATTCTCATCAAGATATTTTACGAGCATTGACATGTTTCCCTCTTTAATTATATCTTTGAATATGCGGTTGATCTCATTATTCAGACAAATATATTTTTATTTTACTTTTTCAGAAATCAAGCAGCACCATAAGAATCTTTAACAGGCAAGACTATTATACTCTTCATGGAAGCGATGCCCTATTTGCAGCTGAAGAAATTTTTAGAACCACCTCGGTTTGCAAGATGATTGGCGCTGGTAAATATAATTTATTTTTAATTCATTCAACTCTTTTTATTTCGGGAAAATCGTTTTTAAATTTATGTCTGTGAATTTCAAAGTATGGATCAATATTTGACCAATTTTTAAATTATTATTTAGAAAATTTTGCAATAACAATGTGCTTTTTTCAATTGGATTTACCTCATTGCGGTACGTAATTAATGGTTTCCAGAAATAACAAGATATGGGACTGGAAACTAATGGGCATTTTTGGTATTAAAAATAAAATATGCTTTGCATGGCGAAAACTTAATTTTCAAAATTCTATGATTTTTCCTTGACTAATTTTTTTTTTCCTTACCACAAACATCCAAATACCAGCATTTTAATCTTGCAATATTTTAAAGTTAGGATCTTTTACAAACTGAATAAAACTGTATTTCAGTTACAAATTAAAAATTTTCATAGTTTATTTATTCATTAAAAAAATAATTTATTATCATAAAAAATTACTTTTTAACAAAATACTTAAATTTTCAACAAAACATAAAATTCTTTTCAAAATAATTAAATTTTCGAATTTAAAAGATGAATTCTCACTAAAAAAGTGTAAAAGCTGATATTTTAACCAAGAAAAGTGAAATTTCATTAAAAAAAAATAATTTTAAAACCAAAAAGATGAATTTTCAGCAAATATAGATTTTTTAGTCATGAAAAAAAAGTTTACCCAAATTGTTTACCCTTCAAGCCAAAAGACGAATTTTCCATACAAAAAATGAATTTCCAGCAAAAAAATTAATTCAACCAAAGTGATGAATTTTAAGCTAAAAGTATGAATGTTTAACAAAAAAATGATTGATTAACACAGTGGTTTAAGCAGAATTTTTAAACAAAATAGTTGAAACTTCAAGCTAAGAAGATTCATTTTCAACCAAATAGTTGCATTTTTATCGAAGAAAGATAAAATTTCTTCTAAAACAGATGAATTCTTCAATCAAGAAGATAAATTTGTGAAAAAGTGATTGAATTTTCATCTAAAAAAGATTTCAGTTTACTTTTCAATACCAGAATATGAATTTTTAAAAACAGTTCAATTTTGTATGAAATAGTTGAATATTTAACCAAAGAGTTGCATACTTATCCATGAAAGATGCAATTTTTACTAAAATAGATGAACTTTTAAATCAAAAATAGTTGAATTTTTATTTAAAAAAGATTTCAGTTGCCTTTTTAACACTAGAATATGAATTTTAAGCAAGTACATTTTCTACGAAATAGTTAAATTTGCGATAAAAAAAGGATGACTTTTCAACCAAATTGTTGAAATTTTAACCGAGCAGTTGAATTTGTATCTAAGAAAGATGCAATTTCTGCTAAAATAGATGAATTTTTAAATTAATGAGACAAAATCAAAAAAAAAGAGTTGAAATTTCACCCGAAAAAGATTTTAATTGACTTTTCACACCAATTTCTATTATTTGATTGAAAACTCAATTGTTTTGTTGAAAGTTTATGTATTTCGAAGGAAATTCTTATTTTTTACTAGAATGAATCTTTTTGGTAGAAAATTTAACTATTTCGTTATAAATTTATGTATTTTTGAAAATGTAATTATTTGATTGAAAATTTAACTGATATGTAGAAATATCGTCATTTTAATGTAGGAATTTCAATGTTTCATTTAAAATTTATCTATTTTGATGAGAATTCGTATTTTATAGTAGAAAATTAATCTTGTTGATTGAAAATATCCTTTTTCACTTAAAAATTGTACATTTTGGATGAACGTTTTTTTCTGCAAAATCTTTCTTTGTTGAGGGTTCAAGTATTTTGTTGAAAATTTGTCTTTTTTGGTTCAATTCAACTGTGTTGGACTCCAAACGATTAAAAATGAAAATTCAGTTGACTTTTCAACATTAAACTGTTAATTTTAAACAAGTAAATTATCTACGAAATATTTGAATTTTCAACAAAAAAAGGCGAATTTTCAACAAAACAGTTGAATTTTCAACCAAAAAATATAACTTACAAAATTGTTTATTTTTAAATCAAACATTTGCTTTTTTATACAAGAAAGATGCAATTTCTGCTCAAATAGATGAATTTTTGAATAAAAAAGAAAAATTTTCAACAACAAAATTAGTTGATTTTTCATCCTGGAATGATTTAAGTTTGCCTTTTCAACATAAAAATATGAGTTATAAATAAGAAGTAAATTTTCCACTACGAAAATTGAATTTTTAACCCAAAAAAATGAATTTTGTACAGCACACTTGAATTTTCAAACAAAGCATAAAATTTATTATTAAAAAGATAGTATTCAGGAGGAAGAAACTGCAAAAAAATAAATATAAATATAAATACAAGGCAAATGAATTACTCACAAAAATATTTAATCAGGGTTACCGTAAAACTTCATTAAAAACATTCCCTAATACTTTTCTGTCCAATTTTACATTTTCCCTCATCATTATTAATTTTTTAAGGTTAGAATCTTAAACTTTTAATATTTTTATCTTAGAATTTTTTATAAACGGAATAAAACCTTTTAAAATTAAATCTGAAATTCTTCGAATTTTTCTGCTTGACAGTTATTTAAAAAATTGATTTCAATTTTTTGTCACCCTAAAGTCAATTTCAACATCAGCATCCAAATATTGTTACAGAAAATTCGTGACTTTTGAAAAAAAATCCCTCACTTTTCTCTGACCAACAAAACTTCCTGGATTTTTTTTAAATTGCTGTTGGCTAGGTTCGTTTTTCACCAACCGGTTAACTTTGGCGCCTAAAGTTAAATTTATATTAAAATTCTGTACAAATATTTATTCAAATTTCTTGTACAGAGCCGAATAAAATAGAGGGAGTAGTTTTGAACAAAAACCACTTTGAGGCGTTTCTTCGTGATCTTCTGCTCGTAAAGCAATACAGAGTAGAAGTTTACGTGAATCAAGCTTCCGGAAAGAATCAAGACTGGGTGATCGAGTACAAAGGATCACCAGGAAATCTGTTACAATTCGAATCTATTCTCTTCGACAATAAAGACATCATCGCTGGTTCAAATATTATTGCAGTAAAGCTCGGTACCGAGGGGAAATTTAAAGTAAATAAAATTGCAAATTGATAAAAATTCTTATCTTTTTTTTCAGATAACATTATTCATTAATTTGTTTATTGTAGGTTGTAGGACTGAGTTGCGTCGATGTTGTTTCTACCTTGATCTCAGTTTGCGAATTCAAAGATGATGATACTTTTACAAACTTGGAATCTCACTTTGTTACTCTTGCACCTAAAGAGTGTTTGGTCGTTCAACCTCCAGGAGACAACAATCCGGAATTTAATACTTTAAAACAGGTTTGTCTATTTTAATTTCAGTGTGTCTACGGGACCTGGAATTCGGGAAAAAATGAAAAAGACTATATTGTCGGCAGAGCCCCCCCCCACCCCTTAAATTGGAAAAATCACCTAAAACATTTAAAATCCAGAATTTTCATCCAATTTACCCTTTTTCATAATTTTAAATATATTTTCGGAACTATTTGTTAATTAATTCGTCGACTTGCATCGTCAACAGTGAAGAAATCGCTAATGATTTAATCGCAGGTTGGCGACTTGACCGGGAAATTAATTTAAAAACAGGGAATTTACTTCTGATCGTGGCAAAATTCAAGTTTTCATTATTTTAGTAATAAATTTTAATAATGTATCTTGAGTCTGATTCTGAAAATTTTTAAATATATTTATACTTTATGAGAGAAAGTTTTTTTTTCCATTATAATTAGTTAGAGGGAATTTTTATACATGAAAGGATACTTTTTTAAAAGAATTATAATTTGAATTTTGATGAAAGGAATCCCTTTTCCAAGACAGGATTTCTGAATTATAATAGAAACTTACAATTTTCATTGCGAATTCATCTCTGTTTAGTTCAACTACTTCGTTAAAAGTTAAACTGTTTTGTTAAAAATTAATTTTTTTGGTTAAAGATTCACCATTTTAATTTAAAATTCACCTCTGGTAGAAAATGAAACTACTTTCTGAAAATCAATTTATCTTTTTTGGTTAAAATTCCACTATTTGATTGAAAATTTACATTTTGAACTGTTAAATTAAACTATTTGTTTGAAGATTTAAGTACTTTGTGGAAAATTCGTCTTTTTTGTAGAAAATTAATCTTTTTGACATCAAATTCTACTATTCCATTTTTCATTTATATTTTTCTTTTAAAATTAATATTTTTGATTAAAAATTCTTCTTTTTCGGTTAAAAAATCAAGTATTCCAGTTAAATATTCTAAATTTTAGTTAAAAATTCATCTTTTAGGATGGAAATAAAATGATTTGGTTAAAAGCTAAACTCTTTTGTTAAAAATTATTATTATTTTTTAATTCATCGTTCGCATTAAAAATTAATTTCTTTGGTTGAAAATGAGCTGTTTTGAGGTCAGTCTGTGGGTTAAAACTGATTAAAAAATATTAAACTAAATAGGACAGGGAAACGAATTTACAAAAGAAAAGCAAAGTAATTTTAAAATGAAAGTGGATGATTTATTGCTAATACTATTTACATAGGAAACTCGCGTCTTATTCTAGCCGAATGGGTATTGGGAGTTTAAGTCTTGAGATATAGTGGGGGGGGGGGGGGG
>NC_046659.1:77836904-77843355 GCF_010883055.1 Belonocnema kinseyi | reverse complement strand
TGGATCGTCTTCGCTCGAGCCAGGGTCTGAGCGGGGTGGGCAGGGAGATGTACCTTGGTCCGAAGCTCGGGGAGATCTGATTTATGAACTACCAAAAGGAGGTGGGGATGAGGGGGCCCCAACCATCGCCCCCTCTCGTGAGATCTAATGAATGGGAGTGGGCGGCTGGCGCGGCGAAGCCGCGCCAGTCGCGCGTTCGCGATTCATGCTTTCCCCGAAGAATGATCGGACTGGAAGAAGTTGTTGTGCGTTACCCGTTTGGGCATTGTTACACAATCTGGGAGAAATTTGACATGACTTGAAATAAAAGTGACGTTTATTATATGTGGGGAAAAAGCCCTCAAGCAGGAAAAAACCACAAATCTGATAATTTATTATATGAGAGAAAAGTAAAGAAGATGAGTGGGAAGAGGTAGAGGGGTCGAAAAATGAAATTCGTTGTTTGACTCATTTAATGAGGAAGTCTTTTGGAATCGCGTGTTTGCGAAGCGGATCAAAATCATATTTCCCGAGAGAGGAGATATGTTCATAAGGTGATATTGATGCCGTTTCATAGAATTTAGTGGTGGTTTCTTTGATATAGTCTGAAGTATAAGCTAATTGAAATTCTCTGTGAAGGACAGATTTCTTGATGTAACTAGGGGTTTTTGTGATGCGCCTGAGGAATTTTTTTTGTATAATCTGGATGTGATTGATGTTACTTTTTGACACACCGCCCCAAATTGTACAGGCGTAGGTTATGATTGGCCGGATAAACATTTTGTAAACTAGGATTCCATATTCAGGTTTAAGACTCGAGTCTCTATTAATAATAGGGCTTAAACGCGAGAAAACGCCGAGAGCTTTCCTTTTAGTTTCATGGACATGCTGCTTCCAATTAAGACGTTTATGGAGTTCACCCTCTAGGTATTTCACGGAATTTTTCCATTCTATTGGTTCATTAAACATTTTGGGTGGATCTATTTCGACAGGCTTTCTGACTGAAAAAAGAATTGATTCTGACTTTGCTACATTAATTTTTATTCTCCAAAGCTTAGCCCATGTCGCAATGATTTCAAGAGCTTTATTAAGTACTTTTAAGATTTTCGAAACTGACCAAGAGGAAGTGTATAGTGCGGTGTCGTCTGCATATAATCCAATTGTAACTTCCGGGACCTCAGGGATGTCGTTTACGTAGATAATAAAGAATACCGAACCTAAGATGCTGCCCTTAGGGCACACCCGCTCGAATGGGGTTTTCTTTTGAAAGTGTCTGGCCGATTTTGACTGAAAATTTTCGGTTAGAAAGATAAGAGTTTATAAAAAGGATGAGTCCTCTTGGAAAATTGTAATTTATTAATTTTCTGAGCAGTTCCACATGCCAGACACTATCAAAAGCTTTTTCCACTTCGAGGAAAACAGCTCCAGTGTGTTTTCTTCGATTGAAATTAAGGCTAATGGCTTCGGTAAGCTTGAGCATCATGTGCTGCGTAGAGTGACCTTTTCTAAAGCCGTATTGTTGTGATTTAAGGATGCTGCTTTCCTTGAGGTGAAATTTTACGGGAGTCAGTATTATTTTTTCAAAGATTTTGCTCATTGTATTAAGAAGACTAATGGGCCTGTAACTGGTAGGATGATATGGATCCTTGACTTTTTTCTGAAAAACTAATATGTGAGCTATTTTCCATGAGTTAGGAAAGTAGCTTAGTTGAATACAGGCATTGTAGATGTTAGCGAGGAGGGTGAGACAAGAAATCGGAAGTTTTTTGAGGACTAAGTTTGAAATTGAATCAGGACTGGGAGCTTGATTATTCTTAGTAGTTTTAATTTGTTTTGTTAATTCCTTATGGGTTATTTTCTTGAAATTATCGGTGCTTGGGATTCTAAGAAAACCAAAGACAATTTGTTCACATTCCGCAATGTGTTGAGGGTCGGATGGTTCCTTATGTGGAGCGAAGTTACTTTTATAATTTGCCGCTAGGAGATTTGCTTTATCGGTGGAAGAGAGCGAAAACGTTTGATCTGAATTTTTTAGAGGGGGAATATTATATCGCGGCTTCGTTAGAGCTTTAGTCATACGATAAATAGAGTTCCCTTTAATTTGAAGTTTACCGACTTCTTTATTCCAGTTTTTGCATCTGTGCTCTTGAACTTTAATTTCTATGGTTTTCCGAAGGTGGTTAATCATGTTCTTAAGGATGCAGCTTTTAGTTTTTTGGTGTTTACGGCAGAGTTTATTGTGAGTGTGGATAAGGTCTTCAATCTCTGGACTGAGCGGTAGATCGTATTTGTTAATGGTAGTTTGAGGAACTGAACTGTGAACGGCAATTTTTATGCTAGCGGTGAGATTACTTATGGCGTCGTCAATGTCGGAAGTGTTTGTCATTGAAGGTTGAAGGTTAACATTTGTTTCGAGGGTCATTTTGAATGCTTGCCAATTTGCTTTTGCAAAATTATACCGAGGCGCGACAGGGAATAATTCACAATTGGTGAAAATGCTTAGAAGGACTGTACGATGATCTAAGTCAAGCTCATCTATAGTGAAAATGTTGTGGTTGTAAAAGTTGTTTTTGGAAATTGCAAAGTCAATAAAATCCGATTTATGTTTGGTGTTGTGAGGGAAAAAAGTATGCGAGTCTGGTGCTGAGATTGCGAGATTCTTATGATTTATAAATTCAAATAATTGTTTAACGACTTTGTTAGTTGTTCTGCTATTCCAGGCTAAGTGTTTAGCATTTAGGTCACCTGCAGCAGTTACCGAGGGTGCAAGTTTGAGTATTTTTCTTTAGCCATTTTTTAGAAATTCGCGAGAAGGAGTCTGAGAGAGCGAAACTGTAGCATATGGATTCCCGTGAATTTTTATTTGTATGGAAGCAGCTTCGAGGGCTTCAAGTTCAGGAATTATTAGTTCATGGTGATAAATATTTTCTTGAATTAAGATCGCGGTACCTCGATTTGTGTTATTCCTGTGTAATTTGTAGCCACGAACTAGATTAATGCGTAGGGATTCGCGTAGTAAAGTTTCACTGAGCAATCAAATGGTTATATAAGTGTTATAATTAAAGTTGGCCATTTTCCATAGCAAGTGATAGTATGTTACTTATAATCTCTGCGGTTGAATTTATAGCTTCGGTAATGTTAATTTTTCCTCCCATGATATCGGAGGTTAAGGTTGTAGCTCTTTTTAGTAGATTTACAAGATTTACTTTGATATCCTGAGAGGGATTATTTTTAACGGGGACAATAGTTGCGGTAATTTTATTTTGTTTGTCTGGAATTTTCTTGGCGATAGGTGGTTTAGCGCGAGTTCTAGTAATTCCCGGTATTTTAGATGGTTGTACAGTTTGTGGTTTGATCGTGTGCGCTTCTGAAGCAGATGCGACGGCAGCGCTGTAAAATTTTAATTTTTGCTGTGGCTGGGCAGTGACTTGTGGTGTGTAATCACGTATATGATTATCTTTTTGAACGGTATTAACAGATGTTTTATTAGGTACCGTTTCTTTGCGCGTATTATTAGTTTTTGCTTATTATTTATGGGTTTCTGAAAGCTGTTTTAAAGGCAGGACAACCTCTGTAATTAGCGGGGTGGTCTCCTGCACATTTAGCGCAAGTAGCCGGCGAATCAGAATTCTTTTTGCATGTAGAATTCTGATGCGCGCCGCCGCACTTCACACAGCGTGGAGTGGCGTGAAATACATCAGAGACATGGTGAAACCTTTGGCACTTAAAGCACTGGGAGGTTTCCTTAGGTTTTACGTAAGGGCTCGACCTTTATTTTTATAAAAGCAATTGACTTCAGATTGAGAAGCTCTTTTGCTTGAGGGGTATTCGGTAACGTTACCAGAAGCATTGGTAAGGCTTTTTTTAGTTTGCTGGCTCCTCACGCGAGCAGCCGACGTGATTTTGAACCCTTCCTATTTTAGTTCGGAGAGAATGAAACTCGGATAGAATAGATGTCTGAACCGAGATTGTAATCTACCGGCTTAAACTTGGTGGAAGCTTTTAACAGTTTATGTAGAACTGTATAGGGTTGGTTACCCTCGTCCACAATAACATTAATTGGGGGTATTTTGTCGGCCCTGTATTCTTGTTCGGGTAGGATTTTTATTAGTAGGGACTGCGTTTGAGTCTGGCAGATCCCTACTCACGATAGACGTTCGCGACTACCTACTACTTCCTCTGATTGACGACGCCGAAGATCGGTCACGGCTAGCTCTGTCCGATGCGTTATCGAACGATTTGGCAAGCTTTCGCTTTTTACTTTTAGACTTGATGATGGAAAAGTTGTCTTCCGTATCCATCATGTTTAACGCCACTTTGGTGGCACTACTGCTTCCTGCTGGGCAGGAAGCTACGTTTAAGCGATGTGACATTGGAGTCACAGAGTGCAAAAGTCTTTGATCAAAAGACTTGATGCGTCTGATAGAGCAGAATCTATTAATCTATCATGAACGGCGCACTTCACGACGTAGCGAGTTGGGGGTTCATTAGCGAGAATCGTTTTGGCGATGTTGCCGGGAGGGGATTTCGCGTGATTGGTTTACTCTCGACACGCTATAGTCTACGAGCAGCGAAGAAACAGCAAAACGGCGCTTTCGCTGTGAATGTTCATAAAGACTTTAACATTTTTACGGCGCTGTGCGACATGGAATTTGTTATAAGCCGAATGAAAGGTGGGGTTAGGACGAAAGAAAGAATCATGGATGTTTGCTAAATATAAGTCATGGTTGAAAATATTATTTATAACCATGAATATAATTTAGTGGACATCAATCCACAGGGTCTTTCATAACGTCGCCCTGGTGACGAGAAATCAGGCATCCTGTTCGCGTCGCTCTCCTCCCTGGTGTCAGCATCTTGCGGCCGATTTAGTGGCCGCCCTCGACGGAGTTCCTGTTCCGGAGGGTCTTGCTTGGTCTCGGGCCTTTTCAGAGGCCGCTCTCTGAAGCGTTTCTAAGCTGGAAGGACTGGCAAGAAAATGATTACCAAATCTGTCTTGGCCCCTTAACAGTTAGAATAAACCAGAGGGTCTTAGCTGCCTATCGAGGCAGTGGTGTGGGATTTTGAGGAAGAGGGTCCGCATTTTGGTCGACTTGGATATCAGGGTTATCCATTGTGGGCCTATAGTTTGTTGAGACCTGGATATCAGGGGTATCCATTGGGGGCTTTGATTTTTTCTCAATGCGTGGGTCGGTTTGGAGGTCGTGCATTGAGGTAGCGATGAGTGTGGGTTTCCAAGCAGTTACAGGGCTACTCTCTAATGGGAAATCCCACTCTGGTGGAGCAACAGTGGGGCCACTCTTCCGCGTGATAACGCGGTTATTTTTGCGGGGGTGTGCAAGGGTAAATCTGAGTGGTATACATTTTTGTGACACGATCGATCAGGCCTACTTCATAGATCTGTCCACTAATCCGTTCTAGAATAGTGAAGGGTCCATTGCGTAGGGGGCTAGGGCGGAATTAAAACCTTTTTGGGCATCCGATAGTTAGTGGTTTCGGACAAAGACTCGGTCTCCGATTTCGTACTTTTGCGCGCATCCTTTAGGATTTTCTTTCGGCGCTTTTTTCTTTAGGTACTGGACCTGATGTTGCCTCACTTTATGGATCTGGGCGTCCCTGGAACTGTCAGTGGGTGCGGGTGGTCTTGGGAAGGTCCATTCGCCAGGACGTTTGAGATTAGCTCTGAAAAGAACTTCGCTGGGAGTCAGCCCAGTTGCAATATTTCGTCGAGTTCAGGTGTTATGAAGAATCTCGAGAACATGAAGATATACAAGGGATGGAATTGCCATAGGGCATTGATTTTTATTCAAAAGATGGGCTTTCCACAGGGCCTTGATTCCATGTACAGGATGGTTTTCTCATAGTGTCTTGGTTGTGTCCAACGGGTAGGTTTGCCCACAAGGTATTGGGCTTCTTCTAGAGGTGGCCATAGTAGTTGATAGTGCGGCTTCACCAGAAGATCTAAATCCGAGGAGGTGGGGAGTATTATTTAAAGAGGAGTCCCTTTGGTTTTGGAGATTAATACCAGAGTTGTGTTGCTCCTGAGAGTCACACTCCAGGTTAAAGGACTGACGAGTCCTTGTCGGAGATCGTTGTGCCATGCGCGCCACTGGGTGTTTTTTTACTCCCAGAAGTGAGGAATTTTTTCTTTTTAGAGTAACGCATAACCTGAGCCGAGGGGGCACTGTTTATAAGGGGTGTGTGCAGAGCAGAAGATTAGATGAAAAGTGTGTTAAATTTTCTCCCAGGGCCCACGTTGGGCGCCAAATTGAGGTCAGTCTGTGGGTTGAGTCTGATTCAAAAATATTAAATTAAATAGGAGAGGGAAACTAATTTACAAAAGGAAAAGCAAAGTAATTTAAAAATGAAAGTGGATGATTTATTGCTAATACTATTTAGATAGGAAAATCGCGTCTTATTCTAGCCGAATGGGTATTGGGAGTTTCAGGCTTGAGATATAGTGGGGGGGGGG
>NC_046659.1:77795331-77836804 GCF_010883055.1 Belonocnema kinseyi | reverse complement strand
TCCTGCGCTTGGGTCTTCTTTGCTCGAGCCAGGGTTTGAGCGGAGAGACCATCGCCCCGTCTTGTGAGATATAATGCACGGGAGTGGGCGGCTGTCGCGGCGAAGCCGCTCCAGTCGCGCACTCACGTTTAATAATCTCCCCGAAGAATGATCGGACTGGAAGAAGTTGTTGTGCGTTAACCGTTTGGGCATTGTTACACAATCTGAGAGAAATTTGACATGACTGGAATTTAAAGCGACGTTAATTATGTGTGGAAAAAAGCCTGGAAGCGGGAAAAACCACAAAAATCAGTTAATTTATTTTTTGAAGGAAAGATGAGAAAAGAAGAAGGGAAGGAGGTGGGGGTATAGGGACGAAAAAAAGGAAGTTTCTGGTAGCATCGCGTGTTTGCGAAATGGATCAAAATTATATTTCCCTAGAGAGGAAATATGTCCAAAAGGTGATACGATGCAGATTCGTAGAATTTAATGGCTGTTTCTTTTATATACTCTGAAATGTATGGTAGTTGAAACTCTCTGTGAAGGGCAGAGTTCTTAGTATATTTGGGGGTTTTTGTGATACGTCTGAGAAATTTATTTTGTATGATTTGAATTTGATTCATATTACTTTTTGACGCACCTTCCCATATTGTACATGCATAAGTGAGGAGTTCTGGACAAGAAGGCGACAGGCGCTCGAGAACGAGTGAAAGTATTGTCCAGACTGTGACGTCAGGCATCAAAAGTGAAATTCGAAATTTGAAAAAAACCAAAAATATAATTAGATATCTCTTGAAATATGAACCTGAGTCTCCATTTACAGTTTTTCTCTCGGGCTGCAAATTTTCCCGTAAATAAATAAAAACTGACTTTTTTTTAATTGAAAAAACCATGTTTTTTCACGTTCAACTCGCCGTAAGTAATTCGTTTATCAACTAATCAGCCAATTTCTTTTTGAGTTTTATTCGTGACACTATAGCCGCGGCTACAGTGCCCAAAAAGGGTCAAAAGTTAATTTCTAATGGTTTTTTTTAATCCGAATGAAAAACCACGTTTTTAGACTTTCACATTAAAAAAATGAGCGAGGAAGTTTGAGCTACGACAAACTTCAAGCGAACGAATTTCCCGCCAATGTATTGGCCAACTTTTTGGAAAATCTCAATTCGATTTGATTTTTAGTTCCATAATTACAACGAGTTTATTACGAGCTCGCGACGCGACACCACAGGATTTTTTAGGGGACGCCGCCTGAAGCCTGAAACATCGTCCTTGCCCATCCTTTCTTTTGTCCACTCGCTCGCACTAGTCAGCGTTCCGGAGGCGTCCCCTGAAAAATCCTGTGGTGTCGCGTCGCGAGTTCGTAATAAACTCGCTGTAATTTATGGAACTAAAAATCAAATCGAATTGAGATTTTCCAAAAAGTTGGCCAATACATTGGCGGAAAATTCGTTCGTTTGAAGTTTGCCGTAGCTCAAACTTCCTCGCTCACTTTTTTAATGTGAAAGTCTAAAAACGTGGTTTTTCATTCGGATTAAAAAAAACATTAGAAATTAACTTTTGACCCTTTTTGGACACTGTAGCCTCCGCTAGAGTGTCACAAATAAAACTCAAAAAGAAATTGGTTGATTAGTTGATAATCGAATTACTTATGGCGAGTTGAACGTGAAAAAACATGGTTTTTTCAATTTAAAAAAGTCAGTTTTTATTTATTTACTGGAAAACTTGCAGTCCGAGAGAAAAACTGTAAATGGAGACTCAGGTTCATATTTTAAGAGATATTTAACTATATTTTTGGTTTTTCGAAATTCGAATTTCACTTTTGATGTCTGACGTCACAGCCTTGACAATACTTTTACTCGTTCTCGAGCGCATGTTGCCTTCTTGTCCAGAACTCCTCAAGTTATGTTTGGTCGGACAAAAATTTTGTAGATTAGGAGTCTGTATTCGGGTTTTAGACTCGAGTGTCTATTAATAATGGGACTTAAGCGCGAGAGAACCCCGAGAGCTTTCCCTTTAGTTTCATGGATATGCTGCTTCCAATTAAGACGTTTATGAAGTTTACCCCCGAGGTATTTTACGGAATTTTTCCATTCTATTGGTTCGTTAAACATTTTGGGTGGATCAATTTTAACTGGTCTTATGACTGAGAAAAGAATTGATTCTGACTTTGTTACGTTTATTTTTATTCTCCCTAGTTTAGCCCAAGCCTCGATGACCTCAGGGATGTCGCTTACGTAGATAATAAAGAAAACCGGTCCTAGAATACTGCCTTGGGGCACCCCCGCTCGGATGAGTTTCTTTTTTGAGAGTGTCTGGCCTATTTTGACTGAGAATTTTCTGTTAGAAGGATAAGAGTTTATAACGAGGATGAGCCCTCTTGGGAAATTGTAATTTATTCGTTTTTTTTAGCAGTCCTACATGCCAGACACTGTTCAAAGCTTTTTATACATGGAGAAAAACAGCTCCAGTATGTTTTCTTCGATTGAAATTTAAGCTAATGGCTTCGGTTAGCTTGAGCATCATGTGCTGCGTAGAGTGACCTTTTCTAAAGCCGTATTGTTGCCGTTTAAGGATGCTGGTTTCCTCGAGGTGAAAGTTTACGGGAGTCAGTATTATTTTTTCAAAGATTTTGCTCATTGTATTGAGAAGACTAATGGGCCTGTAGCTGGTTGGATGATATGGATCCTTGCCTTTTTTCTCAAAAAATAAAATACGAGATATTTTCCAAGATTCAGGGAAGTAGCTTAGTTGAATACAGGCATTGAAAATAAGAGCAAGGAGTTTTAGGCAAGAGATGGGAAGCTTTCTGAGGACTAGATTTGTAATTGATCGGGGGGGGCCGGGAGCTTTTTTATTCCTAGTATTTTTTATTTATTTGGTTAGTTCCTTATGGGTTATTTTCTTGAATTTATCAGTGTTTGGGATTTTGAGAAATTAGGAAACAATTTTTTCATATTCCGCAATGTGCTGAGGATCGGATGGCTCGTCATGTGGAGCGAAGTTACTTTCATAAATTTCCGCTAGGAGATTTGCTTTATCAATAGGAGGGAGCACGAACGTTTGGTCTGGATTTTTGAGAGGGGAAATATTAGTTCGCGGCTTTGTTAGGGCTTTAGTCATACGATATATAGAATTATCCTTGATTTGAAGTTTACCGACTTCTTTATTCCAATTTTTGCATCTGTGCTCTTGAACTTTAATTGCAATAGTTTTCCGAAGGTGGTTAATGACTTTTCTAAGGATACAGCTTTTAGTTTTTTAATGCGTTCGGCAGAGTTTATTGCGAGTGTGGATAAGGTCTTCAATCTCGGGGCTGAGAGGTGGATCGTATTTGTAAATGGTGGTCTGAGGGACTGAAGTGCGAATGGCAGTTTTTATACTAGAGGTAAGATTAGTTATGGCTTCGTCGATGTGGCTAGCGTTTGTTGTGGAGGTTTAAAAATTAACAAGTGTTTCTAGGGTCAAGTTGAATGTTTGCCAATTAGCTTTTGCAAAATTATAGCGAGGCGTAACCGGAGCTTTTTCGCAGTTTGTAAAAAGGCTTAGAAGAACTGGTCGATGATCTGAGTCTAATTCGTTAATGGTGCAAGTGTCATGAGTATAGAAGTTATTTTTGGTAATTGCAAAGTCAATAAGGTCAGATTTATGTTTGGTGTTGTGAGTGTAAAAAGTATGCGAGTCTGGTGCTGAAACTGAGAGATTCTTATCATTGATGAATTCGAATAATTGTTTTCCAATTTTGTTAGTTGTTCTGATATTCCAAGCTAAGTGTTTGGCATTTAGGTCCCCTGCAACAATTACTGAGGGTGCAAGCTTAAATGTTTTTTTGTAATAATTTTTTTTAAATTTGCGGGAGGGAATCTGGTAGAGCGAAACGATGGCGTACGGTTTCCCGTGAATTTCTATTTGTATAGCCGTAGTTTCAAGGGCTTCAAGCTCGGGAATTATCAGTTCGTGGTGCTCAATGTTTTCTTCAATTAAGATCGCAGTACCTCTATTAGTGTTATTTCGATGTAATTTGTAGCCGCGAACTAGATTGATATTTATGGTTTCGCGAAGTAAAGTTTCATTTAGCAAGAAAATTGTTATTTTATTTTTGTCGAGGTACGTGACTAATTCATGCCTTTTTTAAGGATACCTTGAGCATTCCAAAAATTATTTTTGGAGTATTGTTATTGAAGATGGCCATTTTTGATAGCAAGTGAAAGTATATTACTTATAATCTCGGCGGTTGAATTTATAGCTTAGGTAATATTTATTTTTCCTCCCATAATATCAGTTGTTAAGGTTATTGCTCTTTTTATTAAATTTACAAGATTTAATTTGATATCCTGAGAGGGAGTATTTTTTGTGGGAACAATAGTTGGAGTGGTTTTAATTTGTGGGCCTAGAATTTTCTTGGCGATAGGTGGCTTAGCGCGTGTGCTACTAATTTTCCTTGTTTTAGATGGTTGCACAGTTTGAGGTTTGGTCACATGCACTTCTGAAGTAGATGCGGCGGCAGCGCTGTAAAGTTTTAATTTTTCTTGTGACTGGACTGTGACTGGTGGGTTGTGTTCACGAGTAGGGTTTTCTTTCGGTGCTGCTTGTGCCGCTGCTTTATTAGGAGCTGTTTTTTTTTATTTCTTTTGGAATTATTCGTTGAAGGTTTTCTTGAGGCTTTTTTAAAGGCAGAGCAACCTTTGTAGTTAACGGGGTGGTCCCCAGCACAGTTAGCGCTGGTGGCAGGTGATGTGGTATCTTTTTTGCATGCGAAGCTCTGGTGCGCGCCACCGCATTTCACACAGCGTGGAGTGGCGTTACACACGTCAGGGACATGATGAAATCTTTGGCACTTGAAGCATTGGGAAGTTTCCTTGGGCTTAACATAGGGCTCCACATTTATTTTAATATATGCAATAGATTGCAGGTTAAGAAGTTCTTTTGTTTTAGTGGTATTCGGGACCGTTTCCAGAAGCATTGGTAAGGCTTTCTTGATTTGTCGGTTTCTCATGCGAGCAAACTGACGTAATAGTGAACCCTTTCTCTTGTAGTTCGGAGTGTACTAAATCCTCCGGGTACGCGATGGGGATCTTCCTGATAACTAGTTTGATAGGTGGAGAGTCAATGCTTTTATATAAATAATATTGAAAGCCTTGTTGCTCTAGATTTCAAATATTTTTTCGATAGTCTTCGATAAACGACAGGCGGACGAAATAAACATCTGAGCCAAGATTGTAAACTACTGGTTTAAATTGACATGAGTCTTTTAAAAGTGTATGCAGGACGGTATAGGGGTGATTAACCTCGTCTACAATAATATTTATTGGGGGTCTAAACACATGGGAAATAAGAGGATTTTTCGCGACAGTAGGGGAATAAATTATTTTAAATAAAATTAATATATGTACCTTTACTACTATTAAATTAAAATTTAAATGCTTCAAATTCGTAATGTTCCCAATAAAAATATGAATTTTCAACCAAAATGATGAATGTTCAACTAAAGAAATTATTTTTCAACATAATACTTCAGTTTTTAACCTAGCTGTTAATTTTAAAGCTAAATAGACGAATTTTTACATTCTCATCATTTATGATTGAGAAAGTATTAGAATTGTCGGAAATTTGACATCACACTTTTTCAACGGATCTCCACGTTTCGAGACCCATTGAATCGGAAAATCAGGTTTTCACAATGGCGTCTGTCTGTCTATCCGTCCGTAAACACGATAACTCTCGAAAAAAATGAACAAATCAAATTCATCTTTGGCACACTTTTTTTAGGTCTTAAAAGAAAGGACGAGTTCGTGAACCAGCCATTTTTGATAAAAATTCTAAAAGTGAGCGCATTTTGAACATTTTTGAGACCACTTTTTTCTGAATTTTAAAATTCTATGTACGGATATTCATAGTATTAAAAAGAACAGACAATTTGTCCTAATGACTTTTTTCGATAAAAAGAAAATTCTCAGAGTTATGGCGTTTTCAAAATTTGTTTAATGAACCAAAAATCAAAATTTGAAGCAGAAAAACGCACGATATGAAAAAAGTCAAGAGAAGAAAAACATTTATTTTTGAAAGCTCTAAAAGATTATCTTAACAAATTTTTGGATTTTCTTTCAAAATCGAAAATTCAAATTTTGATTGCACAAAAAATAATGGAAAATAAAAAATTCCATTTTGTGGACAAACTATGTAGGATACGAAATATATGAATTAACAAAAATGGTTATCCCAAAAAAGATCAACAGTTTAGTTAAGAATCACCTCTTGATAGGACGCCTACTTTTTGTTTTATTCGTGAAAAATAACGTTGAAAAAAAATAAAATTAAAAAAAATGTGTGGAGAAACGACGAAAGTTACGAGAAAAAAATCCAACAAAACCTGTTTACAAATGTCTGTCCGAAATCGAGCGCGCAGCGCGAGTGTCACGATGAGAATGAGTACCTCAAAGTCTATAGAGCTTTGAGAAAATAAATCTTTGACTATAGTTTATTAAGTAGACAATTCAGAACATGAAGACGCATATAAATACTGTCATCTAAAAGAGATCTTTTTGATCAAGTTTTTTTTAAGCATTCCAAATGCAAAGAATAAATATTCGAGCGCGAAGCGCGAGATTCAACCGTCGCGCGCCCTAGGCGCGCTCAAACTTGCGAGCGAAGTGAGCCGCGCACGTAGCGCGCGATGAGAATGTGCCCGCGAAGAGGGCAGATTTTTTATCAAACAATTGAAATTGCAATCCGAAAATATGAATTTTCAACCAATAATTTAAATTTTTAACCAAACATTTTTATTTTTAAGCTAAAACGAAGGGCTTTTTTACGAAACACTTTATTTTCCAACCTGAAAATATGCATTTTCAGTCAAGAAGGTAATTTTCAACACGACAGTTGACTAGCTACGGAAAAGTTAATTAGCAACCAAAAAGTTAATTTTCAACCAAAATGGAACTACTTTGTTGAAACTTCCCATTTTTGAGTTCAAAATTAAATTTTTTAAGTACAAGTTTACTTATTTGGATGAAAATGAACTTTTTATTAAATTTTCATATTTTCAGGTTAAAAATTCAACTCTTTTGTATAGAAAATTCAGCTATGAAAATTCAATATTTCGGATGCAATTTTTTTTTATTGACTTAAAAATGGTTCTTTATTGAGGCTTCAAGTAGTTCTGCAAAAATTCGCCCATTTTGGTTCAATTCAACTCTTTTTTATTTTAAATAAAAATCTTTCCTTGGTTAAAATATCAACTTTTAAATTTTTTTAATGTGAATTCATATTTTTTTGTTGAAATGTTGCAACCACTTGTTGGAAGGTCGAACCACTTTTTCAATTAATAAGAAACAGTAAGATTTGATGACGGAATCAAGTAGTTATTTTAAAATTAATATTTTCTTTAAATGCAAATAAGATTATTAAAAATATAAATTAAAACTTAATTCGACCATGCTCAAGGACCAAAAAAGGCCGTTTTCTTTAAAAAAATTTTGTTTTAAAATAAATTTTTCCCCTCATTAAATTTTTTGTCGTCAATATATTTATGGGTCATTGAATATGGTTATGTAGTTTCAAATTTCAGAAGAAGACAAAAAAATTATAAAAGAAGGAAGAAAAATGTTCAAAATTTAATTTGGTTTCTTCAATCTTCGGGGGGGGGGGGGGGGGGGGCGACCACCTTAATTGCCCCTATCTGGATCTGCCCTCAATTACCAGACCGTTCAAATGAAAAATGATTGTAGATTTGAAGTTTTCGGAACTATTATCTTAAAAGTTTTAATATTACCTGGATTGATTCGTTTTCAAATTAATTCCAACTATTTAAGTAACTCAAGTATTGTTTTGTTTATAAAATTTGTTTAGCTCCTAGAGAGAAATAACGTGGTGATTACGCTGAGGAAGAAAAGTGAATTTTCAAGCGACACGATCGTACAGGATTTAAATACACTCATCAGATTCAAAAAGGGACAACAAAGGAATGTCCAATCGTTTCCTGAATTTAATTTGAATCTGGCCATGTCTGCGACAGCTGCGATTATAAAATACTTGGACGTGAGACTTTTTTTTTGATAGAAATTGTATAAATCTATTCTATCGCTGTCTAGGACTTTCAATTTTTAGTCCCTTACTTTAGAATCCTACGGTTAAAAACTTAAGATACATTTTTGTTATACAGTTAACATCAGACCAGGGATTTGTTAACCAATTTGTTCTCAAAGAGGTGGAACAATCGCGATACATAAGGCTCGATAGTGCAGCCATCAAAGCCTTGAATATCGAGCCGAGAACAGATTCACAAAATCCTAATACTTCTGCGAGTATTTTAACCTTGTTGGACAAGTGCAGAACTTCTCAAGGTCACAGACTTCTCGCTCAGTGGATTAGACAGCCACTTCGAGATTTGGCACTCATAAAGGAAAGGCATGACATCGTCGAGATTTTGTTTAAGGACAATGATTTAAGGACCACATTGAGCGACGATTATTTGCGTCGAGTACCGGATTTGCAATCTCTTGCGAAGAAACTAGCGAGGAAGAAGGGAAGCCTTCAGGATGTGTACAAGTAAGTCTCTTTAGTCCACTATGTTTATGTTTATTTATTTATTTACTGCACTATGTGGAATATTTGAAACTTTTTTTGAGCGATGACACTGATTGTACTAGTATATAAAAAAGAATTTGAACTAAAGACACTATGTTATCATAGTCAGGGTGGCGATTCGGCCACCCTGACTATTCGGTTAGAAATTTTCATTATTGGTTGAAAATTAATATTTTCGGTTTAAAATTTCAATTGTTTGCTAAAAATTCGTTAATTATCTGAAAAATTAATAGCTTGGTTAAAAGCTTAACTATTATGTTAAAAAAATAATTTTTTTTTATTATTGAACATACATCATTTTAGTTGAAAATTCATATTTTAGCATTTAAATTTGAATTTAATAGCAGTAAAGGTACATACATTAATTTTATTTAAAAGAATTTATTCCTCTATTTTCGTGAAAAAATCCTCTCATTTTCCATGTGTTTAGACCATTTTGGCCTCTATGAGCTGTAGTCCATCATAAAGTTGTTTTTTATTTGAAATTACCAGGGTGGCCGCTGGACCGGGAAACCGGGAAATGCCCGGAAATTTTTTGAGATCGGGAAAAACCGGGAAATGAAAGTGCATTTTTTTTACCGGGAATTTTACAAATTTGTAGAAGAAAAATCTGTCCATGTTCGATTTCAACAGTTTTTAAATAACTAGTGGAATTGTTACATTTTTTAATTATGCTATTATTCAGCTTACAATGCGTAATTCTAAATTTTTTTACTTTAAAAATTTCCATTAAAAATTTGTATTTCTAATTTTGCATTTTTAATTTAAAGAATTTTAAAATGTTGTCTTAAAGACTTGAACAAATGAAAAATAAAAGCCTTTGATGTTGAAAATGTATGATAAAAAAACATTTTTATTTAATAAATAAATTTTTTTAATTTATCTGTACTCTAAGTAATAAAAAGTGAACAAAAACGAGTTGACAAAACGATTTTAAACCAGTTCAAAATTAAAGAATTTTCAGATTGTAACGTTAAAAATTAAGCGGTTTCAATTTGAAAGTCTTAGTCATTAAACAAATGCGAGCGTGTGACTGAAAGTTTATTAACTATTTTTAATTTAACAATAACTTCATAATAATATATTCTTAATTAAAGGATTTTATTAAATTATAATATTATTTCAGTTTAAAATATACAATTTTTAACCCATTCAATTTCAAATTTTAAATTAAAAAAAAATTAATTATTTAATATTTAGCAATATTTGAATTTTTATTTAAGACAAGTAAATTGAAACCAAATATTTAAAAGTAAAGAATCTTTAACTGAATTGTTTAATATAGAAAACCTGGAATCGTTAAAATTTCGAGGAGCCTTTAAACTTCAAACGTTACAATTTTAATTGTTATATTTGAAAAATGATTAATTTGTAAGTAAAAAATTAAATTTTGATGTAAAATGTACAAATGAACATTTTCAGAAAAATTTTTTGTAATTTTAAGAGATATTTAAGGGTTTTAGAAAGATTAAAAATTATCATGCAAATTTTAGAAAGTTTTTTTAAATCTTCTAGAATCTTTTTTGAAAATTTTGTTTAAATATTTGAAAAACTTTTTAAATATTCTCTTAAAATTATTTTTCGCAATGAAAAGTTATTTTTAATTTTCGTAGGAATCTGAAGAAAATGTTTTTATTGTTCTGAAGCCTTTCACAATTTTTGAAAAGAAACTAATTTTTTGTTTAAAATCTGCGACAATCTGCATTTTGTTTTATATTAGGCTATCATTTCAAGTTTTACATTAAGTTTGAATCTTTTCAAAACTTCTACTTATCTCTTAAAATTACTCAAGTTTCGCCTACAAATAATAAATGTTCAATTGTTATTTATATATCCAATTTGTAAAGAAATTTACTAAAATTTTCAGGATTTTCTAAAAATTGTAGAAAAAATTCAATTCATTTTGATAGATATTTAGAAGTTCTGAAAAAATTTCAAAAAAATTTTTAATTCAAAACCAATTTAAAACTATTTAAAAAGAAAATAATTGAATTTCCAATTTAAGAAGTATTCAATGAAAATTTTTCCATATTTGATGTTTCTAGCTTAAATTTCCTTGAAATTATATAATTTTGAAAATTTTAAAGTTCATTGATTGATTTTTTAATTCAGAGCATTTAAAATGATAACGTGGATTTATATTTTTTTATATTGAAAAATGTTAATACATTCAATTTTATACGCGTAAATTGTTGATCATTTGAATACTAAATTTTTGAATTAAAAACTCTTAAATTTTAATTTTAAAAGTTCAAAATTTAACAGTTCCACTTTGATTACATTCATTTAAAGCTAAGTTTTTAGTACCTCAAGTGGAAAATTTTGTAACTTTAGTGTTCCACTTGTTTAATTTCATTAACCGTGAAAAATGTTTGCGACCCGGGAAAAAACCGGAAAATGACCGGAAAATGACCGGAAATTTATTTCGTCCATTAAAACGGCAACCATGAACTAAAAAAATATTTTTTTACAAAAAATGAAATAATTTAACTTTCAGTTGAAAAAATTAATTTTCAACCAAAAAAAAAGAGATTTAAAAAAAATAGTTCAATTTTCACCCAAAGAGATGAATTTTCAAATAAAATTATGAATCTTTAACTTGGATGGTTAAAGTTTATATAAAAAGATGAATTCTTAACTAAAATGAAATTATTTAACTAGACCACAAACTTTCAACAAATTTTCAAGAAGGTGATAAATTTTCAAATAAAATTGCAAATATTTAACTGGAATATTTTAATTTTCAACCAGAAAGATGAATTTTTAACTAAAATGATGAATCTTTAACTAGAATAATTGAACTTAGGACGAAAAAGTTTAATTTTCAACCAAATAAAGACGAATTTTGTACTAAAAAAAGATAACTTATAAACCAAAAATTGAATAAAAGAAATTTGAGTAAAAACATGAGTGTTCGACCAAAGAAATAAATTTTGAACTAAAATTATAGAACATTAAACTGGAATAATAGTTTCATTTTCAGTTTAAAAAACAAAATAATAATTTTCAACCAAAAAAACATTCAAAGAAAAAATTAGTTTTCAATCAAACAGCTCCTCTTTCAACAAAGAAATGAATTCTTTAATTAGAACGATGAATTAAAAAAAAAATTGTTAACAAAATAGTTTAACTTTCAGCCAAATAATTTTATTTCCAACCTGAAAGATGAATTTTTAACAAAAATTTAGAATACTTAACTGGAATACTTGATTTCGTAACTTTTTTTGTAAGTTCAAATAATTTTGAAGCAAATACTTAAATTAACCACTAAAAAATATCAATTTTCTACTAAAACAATGAATCTTCAGCTGAAATAGTTGAATTTTTAACAACAAAAAATTCGTTTGTACTAAAAAAGATAAATTGTCAATCAAAATCAATTTTCAACTAAAAATATAGAATATTCAATTGCATAAGTTAAATTTTCAGTTAAAAAGATTAGTTTCCACAAGAGTACTAATTTTATATTTGAAAAAATATATATATTTAAATTTTCAAACTAAGCGATGAGTTTTTCACTAAAATTGTAAATCTAGGATAATTCAATTATTGACCAAAAAGATGAATTTTCAACCAAGAAGATGAACTTCTAATTCTCAACCAAAAAAGGAACAAATTTTCAAAAAAATAGTTCAATTTTTGGCAAAAAATTTCTTTTCATCTAAGAAAAAAAGTTTTCATCAAAGAGCTCATATTTCTACTAGAAAATTAATTTTTAATTAAAAATATGAATCTTCAACCAAAAAAATTAAATTTCAAGAAAAGAGTTTAACTATCAATCAAGTAATTTTATTTCCTACTTAAAAGATAAATTTTTAACTAAATTGATAAATATTTAACTGTAACGCATGAAATTTTAACCGAAAAGAAGGGTTTTTATACAATAAGATTTGCTTACAAAGAAAAAGATAATTTTCTACAGAAAAAATAATCGATTTTTAACCAATTTTTCAGATTTTCAACGAAATAGTTGAATTTTCAATTAAAACAGCCAAATTTTCGTCAAAATTTTTGTCGTCTCGTGGCTAGAAAATCTTTCTCAGTTAAAAATTCAACTCTTGTTGAAAAATCGTATTTATTTGTTGAATGAAACTATTTTTGATGAAAAATTAAAAATTTTTTTTAGTTGAAATATCAATCATTACATTTTTCGTTGATGATTCATCGTTTTTGGTTGAAAATTTAACAATTTGGTTGTAAATTCGTTTCTTTCTGGTTGAAAAATTAATTTTCAAATTGAAACTTTAACTTATCCAGTTGAACATTCTAAAATTTGGTTTGAAAATTACTATTATTTTTTTTAATGAAAATGTAACTTCTATTTTTTGTTGAACATTTCTCTTTATTAGTTGAATATTTATATTTTTGGTTAAAAATTCAACTATTCCAGATGGAGATTTGTAATTGAATTTTCAACAACAACAAAATGTAACATTTCATATTTTAAATAAAGAAAGATTTTCATTTTAAATCAAGAAGAGTAGAATTGAACCAAAAAGACAAATTTACAATAAAATAGATTGCACTGTTAAGCAAAAATATGATGAATGAATGAATTGTGAATAGAAAATAAGATAAATTTTCAACACAGAAGATTAATTTTCTACCAAATAATAAGGATTTTCAACAAATAACATAAATTTGTAACCATTTAGTGGAATTTTCAACAAAAAAATTAATTTTCTATCAGAAAACACAAATTTTAAATAAAGTAATAAATTATTAACCATTTAGTTGAATTTTCAACCAAAAATCTTAATTTTCTACTGCTTTCTACCAAAAAATACCAATTGTCCACAAGTTACACAAATTTTCTACTAAATAATTTAATTGTATACCAAACTGTTGAATTTTCAAAAAAAGTTAATTTCAAATCTAAACAGATTAATTTTTAACCAGACAGTTTCTTTTTTAACCAAAAAAGGTGAAATTTCTATAGAAAGAGATGAATTTTCGAATCAAAAAGGTGAGTGATCAACAAAATAGTTGAATTTTCAACTGAAAAAATGGTTAGGCAATAAAGAAAAATGAATTCAATCAATTGCCGTCTTTATTTAATCGACTAAACTGCTTTTATTGAAAATAAACATATATTTTTGTTGAAAATTCAACTACTTGGTTAAAAGTATAACTAATTTTTGAATAATTAATTTTTTGGTTGAATATTCATCGTTTTAGTTACAAATTTATATCTTAGGTTGAAAATTCGTTTTTATTTTGTTGAAAATTGATCTTTTTAGATGAAAATTCAACTTTTTGGTTAAAAAGTCATGTACTTTGTTGAAAATGCAATATTTTTAGTTAGGATATTAAGAAATTAAAGCATTTCAATTTGAATTTAATACTATTACATATTTAAATTAATATTAGCTAAAAGAATTAATTCCCCCATTATATTAAAAAAAATAATTAAAAAAAAAATAATAGAAAAGCTTTGAAATCGGTATCACCAAAAAGAATCTCTTTGAAAACGGCCTTGTTTTCTCTTGACTTCAATTTCTGTTTATGATCTTAAAGAAAAGAATCGTAAACTTATAAAAAAGAGGGAAAAGTGGAAAATTTACTCAAAATTCTCGATTTTAGGTGTTTAGGGAATTTTTTTGAATTTAAAGGGTAAAAGGGGGATTATAGCTCTTACAGTTCGTTTGAAGTTTCATATATTTATTTTTTACTTTTCTGTATCTAGAATCTGGTTGTGTGGTAATAATTTGCCGCAAATGCTCGAGAAATTGTCTAACGCGTCAAACGTGGCTGCAATGAAAGCTATGATTATCGATCCATTGGAGGAACTAATTCGAGATCTGGATAAGTTCCAGCAGATGGTCGAACAAACGATCGATTTGGAAGCGGCTGAGAGAGGAGATTTTATGGTGAGACCTGATTTCGACGATGAACTGAAAGGTATTGCCAAATAAAAAAATTGTTATATAAAATTAAGTAACAGCGTTTTTTTCTTTATTTGTAAAAGTAGTTTTACATTACTGGATTTAACTCTTTCTTTGAAAATTTATTTATTTTTGATTGGAAATTAATTTTTTTGCATAAAAATGCATCTTTTTCGTTTTAATTAAATTATTTTTTTATTAAAAATTGAAATCTTTTTTGAAATATGAACTATTACATTTTTCATGGAGAATATATATTTTTGGTTGAAGATCGAACTATTTTGCTCGAAAATTAACTCTTTTGGTTATAAATTAATTGTTTTGTTAAATATTTATCATTTTCATTTAAAATTCATCTTTTGGTTGAAAATTGAGATATTTCATCGTAAATATCTGATTTTTTGGTTAAAAATTCTTATTTCCTAAGTGAAAATGTAACTATTCCAGTTAACTATTCGATTTTAGGTACAAATTATATTTTTTAAGATGAAAATTCATATATTTTGTTGAAAATTGGTATTTTTTGGTAGAAAATTAATCTTCATGATTGAAAATACAGCTTTCTTCTTAAAAATTCAACTATTCGAGTTAAATATTCATAATTCTTGTTGAAAATTTATCTCTTTAATTTAAAATTGAACTATTATATTAGTTGAAGATTTGTCATTTCAGTTCAAATTTCATCGTTTTCTCTAAAAATTGTTAGTTAAACCTTAATTTTTTAACTGAAAATTTAATTATTTTGGTTCTAGTTTAAAAATTAGTCCTTTGAGGTTGAAAATTCAAGCATTTCAGTTAAAGGTTAATTTTTTTAGTGAAAAAATCATCGCTTTGGATGAAAAGTGAATAATCTAGGTCTTTTTAGTCGAAAATATCACTACTTGGTGAAAAATTCATGTATTTTTGTTGAAAGTTCATCTTTTTAAGAGAAAAAACAACTTTTTTGTTGATAATTCAATAGTATGATTGTAATTTTTTTCTTTCATCACTGCCAAATATTTCTTAGTTAAGAATTCTACTCTTGTTTGACATTTCTATAGTCTGGTTGAATTAGACTGTTTGACATCAAAAATAAAATCTATTTTCTTGAAGATTAACTCTTTTGGTGAAAATTTATTTTTGGTTTGAATATTCACAATTTGAATTGAAAATCCATCTCTTTGGTGGAAAATATAACTATTTTTTAAACTGAAAATATAACTATATAAAACGAACATTGAAGTGTTATCTTTAAAATTAGTTTTTTTACGTTGCAAATTAATTTTTTTAACCAAAAATTTAACAATTCCAGTTAAATATTTTAAAATTTTGGTGGAAAATACACCTCTTTGGTGGATTTTTTTTTTTTTTACTAAAAATTTAACTATTCTATTTTTTGCTGAAAATTTATTTTTAGGGTTGCAAATTCATTTTTTTGGTTTAAAATTTGATTATTCCTTTGAAGACTCGTCATTTAAGTTGGAAATTCATCTTTTTCATTAAAAATATTAATAATGTAATCCTGCACAGAATTTTAAATGTATAAAGAAAACATTCAATGTTGATAATATATGTAAGAATACATTGTAATAATATATAATTTCCCGAAGCTTTCTAAATTAAATATATTAATGAAATCCCCAGGAAGTTATACCATTAAGAAATGATAAGAAATGTAACATTTTTCCTATTATGTTTAAAAATATAATAGAAGTTTTCTAATTTAAAAAAGGTGTTTAAAGTATTGCCTAGAAATAAAAAAAAAACATTATTTTTATGTAACTTTGAATGAATTTCAATTTTTTTAGTCATACAAATGATGAAGTTACTTAATGTAAGTAATAATGGAAATTCACCAGTTAAATTATCAGTTGATTTTTAAATTTATATAAATGTAACCTTGAAAAGATTCATGAGAAAAAAATATTTTTGAATGTTTAGGATGAGACAAAAAAAATCTTGAAGATTTTAAAGACATTTTTTTATTTTATAGGGCCTTACAGAATATAAGGAAAAATTTGAGTCTTATATGCTTTCGGCCGATACACGGCATCCCTATGAGAGAAGCTATTGCTTATCCGCCTTAACCTTCCTATCTCTTTCTAGCCTCGCAGTCCCCCCTCTCTCATTCTCTCTCTTGAATGTTCACCGGTAAATGCGGCAACGCCGTCTACCTCATAGCGTTGAGTACTTCCGCCGCGTTAACATCTCTCTCTCTCTCTCTCAACTTCTGTTATATTTTCATTTGGTTCAGTGTTTCGAACTTTTGTGTTTTGGTGCTCGGGCTTTTTAGTGTTGTACAATGTCCGATTCGAGGGAAGAAGGTGCTGAAAAGGTTCGCGAAAGTGAAAATCATGAAAATCGTGAAAATTCACCCTTCTCACACAGTGCATCCGAACGACGCTGCTGACAACATTATGACGCCAGTGAGGACGAGAGCATGGCCTCAGCAAAAAGACACAGATTCAGCTTCAAAACTCAGCTACAGAACATGCAAAACCAGATTAATTCCTTGGTTAGGCTGCTTTCACAAGAAGCTCAACCCCAAGGCGACTCTCAGAGTTCGACGTCTAGACCTTCACAGAACGCCAGAGTCCTGCACTTCGGAGACCTGAAAACTAATATTGATGAAAAGAAGGCTACACGACCAGCTAAGAAGGAGCGCCTGGAGGCCCTTGATTCCTTTCAACATTTCAATTCTCCGGAGTGGAAGGACTTCAGATTTTCGAAGGCTTTGAGGGATTTTATCGCTTCTCCCGGTTTCACCGATCTAAAGGTAAATGAAGAACTTTGTCACCTTGATAGAAAAAAAGGATCCTTTCTTAGCGACTGACAGGGTCCTCGCCGGTTTGTCCAATGCGTCTCTTGAACAGAAGGAACTTTTGAGATCGAGTCTACAATCCATCATCGACGGGTATTTCTCGAACCCGGATATCCTCAATCCTGATACACTGTTCGACAGTTTCGAATCTCTCTTTGGTCCGGAATCTCAGATCCAGAAAAACTTCGACCAGATCATACAAGCAATTTGTGGCAAGAAAGCACAGTGCATAGAGGCCAGAAGGGAGCATCTTCTTTCCGAGCTACGGAATAAGAACGTCCAGATGGCTCTTCGCAAGGTTCCTCCCAGTTCCAAATACCTTTTTGATAAGGGCGATGTCTTTGCTTTAATCCAATCTTTAGGTGGCTCTTAATGTTCCTCCTACAGAAAAACAATGGAGGAATCAGGCCGATTTTCGACTTACGAGGCCTCAACAAACATGCCAAGGTAAGAAAATTGTGATTTTTCTCTCACCTAAAGGTTCCAGATTTTCTCCAAGATGGAGACTGGATGACTCGCATTGATTTGTCTCTAGCCTTCCTCCGCGTATCGATAGCAGACTCTCATCGATGCCTTCTTCGTTTCGTCTACAACAAGGAGCTGCTTCAGTGGACGAGCTAGGCCTCTCCGCTGCCCCTCATATCTTCGCAACCATTTCAAACTGGATTGCAGAGGTTCTACGATCGCGAGGTATGAGGGTAGTCGTATACCTAGACGACTTTCTCCTCGTCTCTCAAGACAGGAGCAAACTAAAGACACAAATCCTCGAGGCAGTGAAACTGCTGGAATTTCTAGGCTGGAGAATCAATCGGGACAAATGCGTTCTGAACCCTGGTCAAACGATTGAATTCTTGGGCATTCTTTGGAATACCAGGGACAACCTCATGAACCTCCCGCAAAAGAAGGCTCAGAAGATTTTGGTGCTATCCCAAAGGTTCATCTCCCAAGGACACTGCTCATTGAAGAATCTTCAACGTCTACTAGGTCGGCTGAATTTTGCCAATTTCGTCGTGCACAGAGGGCTACTTCATTGCCGCCACCTTCAAAGGTTCTTGACCAAATTCCGACAACACAGAGCACGGCAGAAGCTCGCAGTTATTCCTCAGGTGATCCAGGAGCTGACGTGGTGGCAGACAGCCATATCTTCTTCTGCCCCTTTACACAAAGCACCCATAACGAACTTTCTCACAACCGACGCTGCAGATACAGGTTGGGGAGCCCAGCTCGACGGTCTCCACATTTCCGGCCCATGGTCCGAGTGTCAGAAGAGCTGGCATTTCAACAAAAAGAAATATTCGCAGTTCACGCCGCTATAGAAAGTATGTCTCCTCAACTTCAGAACGCTCACATTCTACTGTAGACGGACAACCGCACTCTCGTAGCTTACGTCCAGAAGGAAGGAGGCACAAGGTCTCTCCAACTCCTGGACCGAACCTATCAACTTCTCAACACTCTTTACAGAAGGAACATCACCCTCTCTGCGGTCTACCTACCAGGAAGATACAACGGTACTGCGGACCGACTATCGAGGGGAAAACCCCTCCCGGAGTGGTACTTGCTACCCTGGGCAACGAAGAGCATCTTTGCCGAATGGGGCGTTCCAGAGGTCGGTTTCTTCGCGTCAGCAAGGTCAGCAGTAGTCAAGTAATATGTATCGCGAGACTGCAATGATCGTCACGCCTTATTTATAGACGCCTTCAGTCAGCCTTGGCACTGCAAGCTCGGATGGCTCTTCCCACCACCCTGCCTCAAGCCCAGAGTCCTCGCTCACCTAAACGAGTGCAAAGGACAATTCCTTCTAGTAGCGCCAAAGTGGGAACAGACCTTCTGGATGTCCGATTTATCGAGCAGGAGCAAGGAACCGCCACTAAAGATTCAGAACTTAGAGAGCTCCCTGATCGACACAACCACGAACCAGCCTCCTTAGCAAGTGGAACGTCTCACACTCCAGGTTTGGAGAATTGGGTGTGGCAGGACCTCGTTAGAGATTGGTCCCCTAAGGAACAAGAATTGATCCGAAACAGCTGGAGACATTCAACCCTCGAGACATATAAGGCTCCGATCCGAAGATGGCTTCGCTGGTCTGAGAAGATAGGGGTGAACCCAAAATCTTCTCAAGGTCAGAACGTGGCCAGATTTCTAGCGGACTTATCAATTACCGAAGGCCTGGCCTATAACACAATTCTCCTTCATAGAGCTGCCATCACTACCTTCTGCGCTGGTGGACCTGCCTCAGACGCATCTACTGACTTCCTAGTTCGACAAACCCTCAAGGCTATCTCGATTGCTAAGCCTCGTGAGATCAAATCCCCTATCTGGGATGCTCGGATTCTTCTCAACTGGCTAGCTAAAATTACGGATACCTTATCTTTATTTGAGATTTCCAGACGGACAGCAACCCTACTCCTATTAGCTTCTGGACGGCGAATTCACGATCTGACACTTTTAAGAATATCAAAAGACTACCTAGAGAATCGAGAAGATGAGATAGTTATGTGGCCAACCTTCGGCTCTAAGACGGACCGAGCTTCTTTTAGATAGTCGGGTTGGAGGATTTCCAAGCACCCGAATATCTGGCTATGTCCTATCACATGGATCAGAACAGTGCTTAAAAGGTCACAGGAAAGAAGAAAAGATTCGAAAGTCGATGCTCTTTTCATAACCATCTATGGAGACGTTAAACCTGCGTCTAGAACTGTCATCGCGAATTGGATCAGATCAGTCCTTAAGGAAGCCGAAATAGATGCCTCGCCAGGAATTGATGTTTCAAATGACAATCAGCTCGATCCTAGTTTATCTTTTCCGAAGTTTACTCCTATTTAAAGAAATGCTGGAGATTAGTCTAATAATTATAAGTTTATGTTAACGAATCGCCTCAGTTAAGGTCAAGTTTAATATTTCTTCTTTACTTGTTTACGTTATGGTTTACCCCTTTTTGTTCAATAATGTAGAATTCTATCCATGGACAATAATAAATATATATCAAAGTCTTTCTACGAAACTAATGAACCCTTTCAAATTATCACATAGCGTTGAGTTCATCAGTAGATAACAAACACGTCTCTCATAGGGATGCCGTGTATCGGCCGAATGCATATAATTCTAGCGTTTTGAATTACAACAAAACGCGTATTATGTGCGAGAAGCCGATACACGGCATCCCACTAAAGGGTCTTACTGGATGAGAGCCGCTATGAGGTAGACGGCGTTGCCGCACTTACCGGTGAACATTCAAGAAAGAGAAAGAGAGAGGGGGACTGCGAGGCTAGAAAGAGATAGGAAGGTTAAGGCGGATACGCAATAGCTTCTCTCATTGGGATGCCGTGTATCGGCTTCTCGCGCATAATACGCGTTTTGTTGTAATTCAAAACGCTAGCATTTCGAAAATATGTTGAGGACTTTTAGTTTTTAAATATTTCTAATTTATTTACAACCTATTAAATTCCTAAAAGTGTTTTTAACTGACACGTATTTATCCTAAAATCTTGAAAAATCATTCAAAATATAAAAAAACTGCCTTATAATCTTCTCAATTTCTCGAGGAATTACAAGAATATTTCAGGGTGGCCGCTGGACCGGGAAACCTGGAAAATCGGGAAATGACCGGGAATTTTTTGAGACCGGAAAAAACCGGGAAATGACAAGAATTTTTTTTTACTGGGAATTTTCCAAATTTGTGGAAGAAAAATTTGTCCACGTTCGATTTTAACAGTTCATAGACAATTAGTGGAATTGTTATGTTTTTCAACTTTGCTATTATTTAGCTTACAATGCGTAATTCAAAATTTTTTTGCTTCAAAAATTTTCCATTAAAAATTTTTATTTTTAAACATACATTTTTAATTCAAAGAATTTTTAAATGCGTTCTTAAAAACTTAAATAAATACAAAATAAAAGCCTTTGATGTTGAAAATTTTGGGAAAACAACTTACACGGTTTGAATTTGAAAGTCTTACTCATTAAACAAATGTGAACGTGTGACTGAAAGTTTATAAACTATTTTTAACTTAAAAATAACTTTATAATAATATATTCTTAATTAAAGGATTTTATTTAATTTAAAATATTGTTTCAGTGTAAAATATTCAATTTTAACCCATTAAATAAAAAATTTTTATGAAAAAAAAGATTGATTATTGAATATTTAGCAATTTTTGAATTTTTATTTAAGACAAGTAAATTGAAACCAAATATTTAGAAGTAAAAAATCTTCAACGAAGAGCCTTTAAACTATGAACGTTATAATTTTAATTGTTGTATTTGAAAGATTTTTAATTTTTAAGTGAAATTTTTGAATTTTTATGTATAATTTACAACTGAACTTTTGTAGAAAAAATTTGAGTAATTTTAAGAGATACTGAAGAGTTTTAAAAAGATTAAAAATTAACATGCAAATTTTAGAAAGTTTTCTTAAAATCTTCTAGAATCTTTTTTTTGAAAATGTTGTTTAAATTTTTTAAAAACTTTTTAAATATTCTCTTAAAGTAATTTTTCAAAATGAAGTTTTTTTTAATTTTCCTACAAATAATAAATGTTAAATTGTTATTTATACATTCAAATTATAAATAAATTTTCTAAAATTTGCAGGATTTTCTGAAAATTGTAGAAAAAATTCAATTTATTTTGATAGATATTTAGAAGTTCTGAAAAAATTTCAAAAATAATGTTCAATTCGAAACCAATTTAAAACAACTTCTAGATTTCTCAAGACTTTGAAGTAAAATTTTGAAACTTTCCAGGGATATTTAAACAATTCAAAAAGAAAATAATTGAATTTCCAATTTAAGAAGTGTTCAGTTAAAATTTTTTCAATTTTTCAATACTTGATGTTTCTAGCCTAAAATGATAAGCCTAATAATTTCTAGCCTAATGATAACGTGAATTTATATTATATTTATATTTTTTATACGCGTAAATTATTGAGCATTCGAATACAAAATTTTTAAATTCAAAATTTTTAAATTTCAATTTTAAAAGTTCAAAATTTAAAGGTGCCACTTTGAGTGCTTTCATTTAAAGCTCAGTTTTTATTATCTCAAGTGTAAAATTTGGTAGCTTTAGTATTCCATTTTTTTAATTTCATTGATCATGAAAAATGTTTGCGAACCAGGAAAAAAAGCGGGAATTTATTTCGTCTATTAAAACGGCCACCCTGATATTTGTTCATTCGCTTGAAATCTTTCGAAATTCTTTTGACGGTTCTAAAGTTTTTTTTAATCTTAAAAAATCTAAATTTCTAAAAATCTTAAAGTTTAAAATTCTATTTGAATCTCTTTATTTTTTAAAAATATTTCTTGAATTTACTCGATTTTTTTGTAATCTTACCAAGTGGAAACATTTTGCTATAAAATCTTCTACACTCTTTTTCGAAAATTTAGGAAATCTTTTTCAAATGTTTAAAAACCTTTTTTTAATTTGCTCTTAAAGCTCAGTATTTAGAAAATTAAATATTTTAAATTTTCACAAGAATCTTAAGAAAATTCTGTTTTTTTTTTCATCTTTTTACGACTTTAAAACCTTCTAATCTTAAAAAAAGATAAAAAATTTTCTGCATTTTTGTTCAATTCTGCAAAATTAAAAACCTGCCTTAACATCTTTTAGATTCTTTGGAAAATTCAGAAATCTTTTGAAATGTTTTGACATTTTTTTTAAATAATATCTTAAAATTAATTTTTTAAACTAAATAAACATTTTTTATTTTTCCTAGGAACCTACTTTTTTTCAATTTTCTTTTCGAATTTCATCTTAGAATGCATTAAAAAACAGTCATTTAAAATTAGCCCATGAATCTTAACAACCTTTTTCTAATTCTCTTCTTTTTTCACACATTTTGAAATCTTCCAAGCTCGAAAGTATTCTTTAAAAATAAAAACTATACCATTAAAAGTTTTATCAAAAATCTTTAAGAAAAATTAATTTCCTATAATCTTTTATAATTATTAAAACGCTTCTAATTTTGTTCTAAGTCTTTAAAGTCAGGTTTTGCCCATAATTTAATTTTTCTTATCTCTTTAAAAATATAAGAAAGTTTACGAATTATACTATGATAACGAAATGTTAAGAACATAAATATTTCCCATTATTAAACAATAATTACAAATTTTAATTTTCTCTTCTATGAATAATGTTTAGAAACATTTATAAATAAATTTTTTGGCGAAGTTAAGTTATTTATTTAGAAATTTGTATATTAATTTATTAATTTACTTTTACAAATTAAAAAACAGTTATTAAATTGTACCTGGAAAAATATTTAGATACCTGACAAAAAACTTGAATTGTTAAGGAATTTTTTTTATACATTATTTAAGTAGACTTTTTTATGTTTAATTGCAGAACATAAATCAGATATGGAAGATATAGAAAAAAAGCTTCACCGTCAACTGCAAAAGGCAGCCGATGATCTTTCAATGGATGCAGGAAAATCCATTAAATTAGAATCCAATCAGCTAAACGGCTACTATTTTCGCATAACTTTGAAGGAAGAGAAAGTTTTGAGAAATAACAAAACTTACACGATTTTGGATTCAAACAAAGGTGGCGTCAGGTTCCAAAATAATAAAGTAAGGGACTTGAATGAGGAATACATGTGTGTTCGGGAAAAATACGAAGCTGCGCAGAAGAGCGTCGTTGCTGAAATTACGTCTATCGCAGGTACATTTAATTTTTAATAATTTATGAATAAAATATAAATTTCCAAAGATATTTTATATGCAATTAAATATTTTCAGCTGGATATAGTGAGACTGTAAAGTCAATTGGTACTGTCATTGCAAATCTCGACGTTTTTACTTCTTTTGCTGGAGTCGCTCTTAATTCTCAGAAGGCTTTTGTTCGACCGGAAATACTTCCAAGTGATGCTGGAATATTGAATCTTGTTCAAGTCAGGCATCCGCTTTTGGAAATTCAGGAAGGAGTGGATTTTATTGCTAATGATGTCTCCTTAAAAAGAGGTTTGTTTTATTCTGTTGTTTATTAAGTGAATTTATTTTTTTATTCAATTCAACTTTTTTTATTCGCTTTTTAAGATTTATGCGGAGAAATTCAAGGCATAAGTAAGCAAGATGCTTTTGAGAGAGATTCTTTTTTATGGTATCAATTTTAAATGTTTCGTGAAGTTTCCAAATCTTAACAACAAATCAATTAAATTAGAAATAAATTAGAAAAAAAATTAAATTTAAATTAAATTTAAATTAGAAAAAAATCTAAAATTCAGATTTTTTACCCAATTGCCCTCTTTTTACAAGGTTTTGATTCAATTTTTAAGATTCATGAGGAGAAATTTCAAAGATAAGAAAGTAAGATGCTTCGAAAGAAATTCTTTTTTATGCTATCAATTTTTAATATTTCCTTCAGATTTAAGATCTTAGCACCAGGTATCACAGTCCGCCCCTTGCTTTACCTAATTATACATATTTTTTATTATTATTTTTTATTATATTATTAATTCTCCATATTTTTATCTTAAATTTTAAAAAATTAAATTCAGATTTTTTATCCAATTTCCCTCTTTTTTACCAGGTTTTTATTCAATTTTTAAGATTCATGAGGAGAAATTCAAGACATAAGAAAGCAAAGATGCTTTGAAAGAAATTATTTGTCATGGCATCAATATTAAATGTTTCGTGAAGTTTCAAATTCTTATCACAGGGATCACAGTTCGTCTCCAGTTTTACCTAATCCTTTTTTTTCGCCATTTTTTCCACCTTAAGTTTGAAAACAAATATAAAATTGGCCATTCACTCTCTAATTAAGGGGTTTTAGCATTTGAAATCAGCAAAAATCTCTTAAACTATTCCGAAGTCGCCATAATTTTTGCACCAATACCAATGTTGCCGTTTTATTCAAGCAACAAAATTTCGGTAATTTCCCGGCGTTTTCCCGGTTCGCAAAAATTTTTAACGGTCATAGTGATTGAAATATTCAAAGTTAATCTAAAAATGTTTTCATTTGAAATTATACAAATTTAAAGTCGAATTAAAACAGTCAAAGAGGAACAATTTTGAATTTTTAACTTTTAAAATTAACGTTTAAAACTTTGTGTATTAAAACGTTGCATAATTAACGTATATAAAATGGAAGCTTCTGATACATTTCAAACAAAAAATTTTAAATTAAACAATACAAATTGAACGATTATAATTTTTGTAACAGGCATTTTTTTATATAAAATATAAATTAATTTTAGTTCAGGTCGTAAAAAAATTAACAATTGTTCAATTGTTATTCATATATCAAAACATATGTTTCTTTTGAAATCTTTTTAAATATTCTTTTAAAACTATTCTTTAAAATTTTTAAATGATTCAAAATTTTCCCAGGTATCTTAAAAAATTTTTTTAAATTGCATTTTGCTTTAACCTTTTTGGCATGATCCAAATTTCACATTATTTCTGAATTTTTGATAAAACTTCTCAATATTTATGAAAATTATTCAAAAATTTTCTAAAAATTACAGATTCTTTTTTGACAATTTTGAAAATTCTTTCAAATTTAAAAAAATATTTTCTGGAAATTAATTAATCAGAATAAAAAATCATTTTCAATTTTTTTCGAAAATCCTCATAATCTTTTCGATTCTTTTGAAGCCTTTTAAAATGCTTAAAAACCATTATATTTTTTGTTCAAAATCTTCAAAAATCTAAAAATAAAATTTTTATCCTTTCAGGTTTTAAATTATTTTTCAGTTATCTTAAAACCTTTATACATCTCCTACTCACTCGATTTTTTCTAAATAATAATTAGTTTATTTTGATTTATTCATCAACATTTTTTGTTGATAATTGGAATATATTATCTTAAATTAATTTTTTCAAAGTGAAACATCATTTGCAATTTTTACAGGAATTTCGAGCAATTCTTTTTATTATCTTAAAATTTTTTTAAATCCTTGAATGGAACCAAGAAATTCTATTGTATTCTTTGAAATCTTTTTAAGTTTTAAATCAAGTTGGAATATTTTCAAAACTTCTAGATATCTCTTAAACTTACGCGAATTTTCGCTACTTAATAATTGCATAATTGTTATTTATAAATTCAAATTGAACAATTTTACGTAAAAATTAAATAACTCCAAATAGAACAATCACCCATCAGTCAGTATATGTGACAAGATTTCCTTAGAATATACACTGCAGACATATGCAATCAGTAATCGTTCTTAAAGTATTTTTTTGCTCCTGTAATTTGTTTGAAAAGTTTAAAATTTCATAAATTTAAGGAACTTAATTGGGGCGCTAAGAGCGACGATTAAATAAAGCCCACTTTGGTTGAAAATCTTTTTTTTGGTAGTTAAAAGTACTTCAGGATTTTGCCTGTCAATAAATGTTAGAAATATGTAAATAAACAAATTTTGCTTTGTCCCAAAACGTGGTTAAAGTTGAGGGGGTTGCTGGGAAATGACGATGACCACTGTGTATAGTTTATTTTGTTTCTTCTTCCTCTTATTAAGTGAAATAATGATGAGGATTAAACTCGTCTTTTGTATTTCGTGTGATTTTTTTTATGCTAAAAGATCATTTTCAAAATGTTTTAAGTTTTGTTTTAAGAATTCAAGAATTCAATTTCCTTAGTTAGAGATTACATCTCTAGCTTATTCTCTATGTATTCACATTTTTACTAATTGCATTAACTTCTTATTAACTTTATACGCTATTATTCATCCAAAAGCTTTCTTTTTGAATAAATGGACATTGTATAAAGATTCTAAATAAAAGAAATTCTAAATTTATTTAAAACTTATTTTATTTCAATTTTATACTGCTTTTGTTTTAAAATTGAATAATTTTCATTTGAATTGGTGAACATTTTAGAATGTTCTTGCAAAGTGAAAACTTTAAAAGTTGAATAAATTAACTTCAATAAATTGATAACTTAACTTAGTTGTCAATTAAACCTTTAAAATTAAAGTATAATCATAATGAAAATTGTAAAAGTTAGAAGTCGATAAGCGAAATGTAATCAGAAAAGTTGAAGCTTGTATGGATTAAAAATTTGATTTTTTGCCAAAATTTTATTGCCCGAGAGTTACACAGACATTAAACCTAGTCGGAATTAAGAACAGGGTTAGTCTGAGTTTTTTCTTATAAAATATAACAATAACTATTGTTATCAATAATTCTCGTGACAAAATATTCAAATTGAAGGTTCAGATTGTTATATTTTACCAAACATTATCGAAGATATATTATTTTGAGGAATATCCGTACCCATGCTGGCCATCAAAGAAAATTTAAATTTGATAAAACCTAAAGTTTTAATAATTTTTTACAACAAGGGTTAATAACAGTGATTATTGTTAACTTTTCTAATATTTTTGTGACTAGCTTTATCTAATAACTAACTTTATCAAATATTATTAAATATTATTTTAAGGAATTATTTTCTGGCGATTGAAGAAAATTATAATTTGAAAAAATCTCAATTTTTAGTATTTTTCTACAAGAATTGTTTATAACAATGGTTATTATGAACTGAACCTGAAGTCGTTCTGGCGATTGAAGGAAATTATAATTTTAAATTCTAATATTTTGCCACAAGAATTCTTTATAAGAATGTTTATTATAAATTTTTCTATTAGTTTTGAAATTAAATGTTATTCCAACATTAATATAAAGCATTTTTAGAAAACATAATTTTTTACCGATAATAAGACTATTTGCTAATTTGTTCATAAAATTGGTTTGTAACAAATAAATGCAATAATAAACAAATTATTTATATTCTATGAGTCCATAAACATTCATTTAAGATAATATAAAGTAAAAAATTGTTATGGACAAAATTTAAGTTTTTCCATACTTTGAGTGGACAAATTATTTTTAAAAAATGGAGGAGACAAAAGTTCGGAGCGCCAAGCTCTTTAGAATTTAATGACCTTTAATTTTTTTAAATTTAAAATCGGACCAAAGTTTAAGGATCTGGACATTTTTGAACGAAAAAAGTGAAAATTAGTGACATGTAGCTATTGAAATCATATTTAGCATTCTCAAACCGCGAATATATTCTTTTTAAACAAAAAAGTTAACTTTCAATCAATTAGTTTATTTTCCAACAAAATATTTAAATTATCAGTTTAAAAAATGAATTAATAATCCAATTTTATATTTACGATTTAAAAGTTACATATGCGGTCTACACAGCAGCCTGTGTTTTTTAACTTCTAAATTATATCCCTAACCTTAGTGAACCAGACGTTGTCAATTGAGTTGTTAACCGAAACTCAATCAGTTGTTATGATAATCTTGTAAGGCATTAAAAATCAACATTTTTCTGCTTTTGACTTTTTTTCAAATCGTGCGTTATTTAACTTAAAAGGTTCATTTTTGTGGTTTTTGGAATTTTGTAAATGCTATAACTCTAGTAATTTTTCGTTTTGTGAAAAAAGGCCATTAGGATAAATTTTTCGTCTTTTTGAATACTATGAACATCCGTACAGAGAATTTTTGAATTTTGGAAAAAGTGGTCTCAAATATATTTAAAATACGCTAAATTTTTTAATTTTTATCCGAAATGGCTGGTTAACGAACCTGACCTTTAGTTTAGGACACTAAAAGAGTGCACCCAAGGTCAATCTAATAGATTAATTTGTTCAAAAGTTGTCGTGCAAAGAGACAGACAGACAGACTTACATACATATAGTAAATAATAAACAATAATACATACAGGTATAAGATTCATATTTCAAACGATTTCACAAAGATTTAAAAAATGTCACAAATATTACCAAATATTTCGCTGAGATTTCCAACTCTTTGAGAAAGATTAAATAATATTTCACAAAGATTTTTGATAGATTTGAAAGCTTTTACAAAGACATACTATTTTATAAATATTTCAATGATTTTCTAAAGATTTCACAAAAATTCAGATAGTTTAAGAAGATTTCACAAACAGTTCAAAGATTTCCCAAAGATATCAACAACTTCCAAAATAGACCAAATATTTAAAAAATATTTTCAATATTTTATAAATATTTCAATGATTTCCCAAAGATTTCAAAATTTTTTAATATTTTGAAAGATTTTGGATAGATTTAAAAGACTTCACAAAGATTTCAATGATTTTCTAAAAAGATTTCAATAATTTCAAAAATATGATCAAATATTTATACATTATTTGAAATACTTCGCAAAGGCTTCCAAAGATTTTACAAAGATTGCAATGATTTCCCAAAGATACCACAAAGATTGTAAAGGTTCCGCAAAGATTTCTGACAGACTTCAATGATCTCCCAAAGATTAAATAATTAATTTTTTAAAAATATTTTATAAAGATTTCCATGGTTTCCGAAAGATTTAAAGGATCTCAAAGTTTTCATCAAGATTTCGGATAGATTAAAAAGATTTCACAATGATTTCAATAATTTCAAAAATATTATCAAATATCTATAAAATATTTGAAATGCTTCGCAAAGATTTCGAATATATATTAAAAAATTTTCATTTCAAGAATTTCATAAATATTTTTAAAAAATTCAAACATTCGCAGGGTGACCGCTGGACCGGAAGTGACCGGGCATTTTATGAGACCGGGAAAAACCGGGAAAATGACAGTGAATTTATTTTTTGGTCGCGAATTTTACAAATCTTTAGAAAAAAAATCTGTTCAAGTTTGATTTTAACCGTTTTTTTAAACAATTAGTTGAAATGTTAAATGTTTCAATTTTTATATCATTCAATTTGCACTACGTGATTCGGTAATATTTCTTTGAAAAAATTCCGTTTTGGATACTTAAAAAATTATAAATTAGAAGCGTTTGAAACCTTCAATTTTGGATAAAAAAATGTTGGTTTGTCAACTGTAAATATAAATTACAATACTTTTTAAATTGCAGATTTCGTACAAAAAATTCAGAAGCTTTGCAAGAGTTTTAAAAGGCTTTAAAAGAATAAAAAATATTTTCTTAATATTTCTAGGAAAATTGAAAGTTATTTTTTTATTTTGAAAAATTAATCTGGAACATTTTAAGGAAATATTTTTTATTTTGCAGGATTTAAAAAAAAACTTAGGAAAAATTCAAATAGTATAAAAAAAATATTAAGCAGCTCTGAAAAAATTTTAAAATAACTTAAAATTTGAAAAAATCTAAAACATGTAGATTTTTTAAGATTTTGAAGCTTTTTAAGGGGTTTTAAACTATTTGAAATTAAAATAATGCAACTTTTAATTCAAGGAGTGTTCAGTTTATTTAAAAAGCTTATCCCTCAATTTTTCTTTATTGATTTTCCCGAAACATATCCATGCAATTTCAAGTTTAGAGTCCAATGCCATGATTTATTCACTATTAACTGATTTCTGTCAGCGGATTCGAAGTGAAAATTTTATTTGAAAAAAAAGTTTGATTTAAAAATCTACTTTTGTTATAAATAAACAATCATAACTTTTTAGGATTGCATTTTTTAGAAATTTACATAACATATTTGAAAAGTTCAGATAATTTTACATCAGAATGATTAATTTTGATTTAAAAAAAAAGTATTTTCATAGTGAACAAAGCCGCAGATAAAAGCATTGGAAAAGCGGCATTGCGTGTGTGATTGGGTTAAGAATGTCTTAATTTTAGGTGAAAGCCATTTTTACATAATAACGGGGCCCAACATGGGAGGAAAAAGTACCTACATCAGATCCGCGGGTGTTGCTGCTTTGCTGGCTCATATTGGCAGCTTCGTGCCTTGTGATAAAGCCTCAATTTCCCTACTTGATTGTATTTTGGCTCGAATTGGCGCTGATGATTCGCAGATTAAGGGTCTTTCAACTTTTATGGCAGAAATGGTCGAAACTGCTGCGATTATTAGAGTAAGTCCAAGTCCTGAAATTCCAGAATTCTGCATTCTTTTTGAATTGAAGATATACTGAAGTTAATCAAAATGATTTTAGACTGCAACTTGCAATTCGTTGGTCATCATTGATGAACTTGGAAGAGGAACTTCCACTTACGAGGGCTGCGGCATCGCTTGGGCTATTGCTGAGTAAGTAATTAACCCATTAACGACCAAAGCTATCAATTTTATAACATGAGTTTGACCGCAAAATTTGTGGGTATAAAAAAACAATAAATAGATCAAAAGTACTACGCCTTATGTTTTTGTGTAAGCTAAATTCGAATCAAAATTAAATATGGCGGTTTTTTGTATACAAAAATAGTGAAAAATGTTTGATTTTTTCATTTTTTTCAGACATAAAACGCTTTAATATCTTAACATTTCTTCAACCATCGGTGCACAAAATTCTTAAACTTTAACAACAAATTTTTATATGTTTTTTCTTCCAAAATGGCGGACAAAATGCAAAAATGTTCCAAAAACTGTTTTTTTCCATCATCTTTATTTTTCTTCAAAACTTGAAAGTTTAAAAAAAAGTTCCATGAAATAAAAATGTCTTGAAATTAACCATAGAACACTATGAAATTTTTTTAGATTTCTTAGAAAAAAATTCAGTGTTCTATGGTTAATTTCAAGACATTTTTAATCTATGGAACTTTTTTTTAAACTTTCAAGTTTTGAAGAAAAATAAAGATGATGGAAAAAAACAGTTTTTGGGACATTTTTGCATCACTATATTTGTGTGCAAAGACCGCCATATTTAATTTTGAAGTCAAAATATTCGAATTTTGACGACGGATTCGAATTTAGCTTACCCAAAAACATAAGGAACAGTACTTTTGATCTATTTATTGTTTTGTTATACCCACAAATTTTGAGGTCAAACTCATGTCATAAAATTGATAATTTTGATCGTTAACGGGTTAAATAAGAAACATAAGTTAAGAACTTATTCAGGGATCACAGTCCATCCCCCTTTTTTTATACAATTTCATTTTCGCCTTAAATTTAAAAAATCTCCGAAAACAAATAAAATTGATAATTTTTGCCCAATTTTTCACTTTTCAATCCTTTTTTTTTACAAGGTTTCGATTTTTTTTAAGAATCATGAACAAAAATTCGACATTAGATAATAAGACGTTGAAAGAGATTTTATGATATCAATTTCACATATTTCCTTCACTAAATAAAATGAAAGTTTATACTATATTAAATTTAATTTTAAACACTTCAAGTATTTGAACTTTCAATCAAAAAGTTGAATTTTCTAACAAAATAGTTGAATTTTTAACCCAATAAAATGAATTTGTAACAAAATAGTAAAATTTTAAACCAACGAGACTAATTTCCTCCTGAGGTTATTTATCTTTAACAAAAAAAAAAAAAACGAATTTTTGATCACGTAGTTTAAATTTCAATCATAAAAGATCAATTCTCAGTAAAAGATGAAACAGTTCCAATTTCAAACAAATTTGTGAATTTTCTATAAAAAAAACAAAGAATTTTCTACAAAACAGTTGAATTTTCGGCCTTAAAATATTAATTGCCAACAAAAAAATTTAAATTGAAAAATTTAGAATTTTTAACTTTTATAGATTGTAAAGTTCGAAGATTCAGATTCAGTTTTTTTTCATAAACTTTAAATATCTTTAAAAATGATTTGAGTGTCAAGTAATTTTTCATTATAAAAATCATTTTCAATTTTCGTATTTGTCTCAAGAAAATGTTTTTATTCTCTTGAATAAAAAGAATAAAAGCCTTTCATAATTCTTAAAAAGCTTATGAATTTTTTGTTTAAATATGCGAAAATCTACATTTTTTTAAAATTCGTTCATGAACTCTGGAAATTCTTGAATTTTAAACCGATTTAGATTCGTCTTAACAAATCAGTTATTGTTCACTTTTTATTTTGTGAATTGCACACTTTTAATTTTCACTTCTTTAGGTCTTCCAAGTCTGCATTTTAAAATTCTTTAAATTAAAAATGTAAGCTCAAAAATAAAAATTGAAAGTGGAAAATTTGAAGTGAAAGATTTTTGAAATACGCATTCTAAACTAAATAATATTATAACTAAAGAAGGTATAAATTTGAAGAATTATTTGAAAAATGGTTCAAGTCGAATTTAAACCGATTTTTCTTCTAAAATTTGTAAAATTCCGGTCAAAAAATAAAGTCACTCTCATTTCCCTTTTTTTCCCCATCTCAAAAAATCCCCGCTCATTTTTCGGGTTTCCAGTTCAGCAGTCAGCTTGAAAACCAGATAAAAATAAAAAAAATTTGTTACTTTGCAGGCATTTAGCGAAAGAAGTTAAATGCTACAGTTTGTTTGCAACTCACTTCCATGAAATTACAAGGCTGGCTGAGCAAGTGCCAGCTGTGGAAAATAGACACGTTACTGCCCTCGTTACAGATGATAGACTCACTTTGCTGTACAAAGTGATGCCCGGAATTTGCGATCAAAGTTTCGGAATTCACGTAGCTAAGATGGCCAATTTTCCTGAAGAAGTCATTGAGGTAATGATGATGATAATAATATGAATATTTTTATCCAAATTTAAGTATGGTTAAAGTCTGGTTTGATTTTAGTTTGCGAAGCGAAAACAGAGAGAATTGGAAGACGTTCAGGGAAAAGTTTTCGAAGGATCCGATGATCCGGAGAAAAGACGTAAAATCATTAAGGTATATACTTTTTTTTCTTCTCTATTTCCTCATTTCCAGCGAAGAATCATCCATAAACTACGTTACCAATTTTGGGGAATTTTTCTGGTGGATTGTAAACTTCGGTAATCTATCAGCAATTAAAATAAAAAAGTGATTTTTAGAGTAAGTTTTGAAATGTGAGTAATTGAATTTTATCTGACAGTTGATCTGGGTATTATTGCATTTTTAAACTAAGAAAGGTAAATTTATAGCCAATAATTGAACAAAAAAATTTAATTAAAAGATAAATTTTAATTGTATAAAAAAAGAATTTTCCACTAAATAGTTGATTTTTGTAAAAAATTATTCAACTTTTAAGACAAAATATGACGAATTTTCTATACAAAACCGTTGAACTATCGAATCAAAAATATAAAATTTGGATGAAAAAGTTAATTTTATACCAAAAAATTCATTTTTAAGAAAGTAGTTCAACTATAACACAAAGCTGTTAAATTTTGAAAAATTTTGAATTTTTAAATAAAAAGATTAATTTTAAACCGAAAAAAACTTATTTTTAGCAAAATATAAGAATTATGAATCAAAAAGTTAAATTTTCAGCTATAAAAGATGAATTCATCAACAAATAGATTAATTTCCTACCAAAAAGGACGAATTTTGAATAAAATTCAAGCATTCTCAACTAAAAAGTTGAATTTTTAAGAACGAAAGTTTTTTTTTAATTTTTAAGAAAGTAGTGTTCAGCATTAAAACCTAGCTGTTAAGTTTTTAACTAAAAAGATAAATTTACTACCAAAAAAGACGTACATTTAATAAAATTTAAGAATTCTCAAAAAAAAGTTGAATTTTCAATTAAAAAGATGAATTTTTAACATAATTCAAGAATTCTCAACCAAGAAGTTAAATTCTCAACTAAAAAATATGGATTTTTATAAAAAAAAATATTAATTTACTACCAAAAAAGCGAGGTTTGAATAAAATCTAAGAATTCTCAACCAAAAAGATTAATTTTTAAGAAAGAAAGAAATACAAAAATGAACAAATTTTTAACAAATTCTAAAATTCTCCATCAAAAAGTTGATTTTTCCACTAAAAAAATGAATTTTTACACAAAAAGAATAACTTAATACTAAAAAATATGTATTTTCAAACAAATTCAAGAATTATCAACCAGAAAGTTGAATTTTTAAGAAAGATTTTTTTTAATTTTGAAGAAAGCAGTGTAACTTTAAAACCGAATTGTTCAATTTGTAACCAAAAAGTTGAATTTTTAAGAAAGACAGAAATTTTTTTACACAACCGAGTTGTTAAATTTTTAACTAAAAAGATGAATTTTCAAACAAAAAGATTAATTTTCTACCAACAAGATTTTTAACAAAATTTAAGAATTCTAAACGAAAAAGTTGAACTTTCAACTAAAAAATATGAATTTCTAAACGTAAATACGAGAATTTATTACCAAAAAATAAGAATTTTCAATAAAATTCCAAAATTCTCTACCAAAAAGTTGAATTTTTAAGAAAGAAAGAATTTTTTACTTCTTGAAAAAGCAGGTCAACTTTATAACCGACTTGTAAAATTTTTAACCAGAAAAATTAATTTTCTACCGAAAAAAACGAATTTTCAATCAAATTCAAGAATTCTCAACCACAAAGTGGAATTTTTATCTAAAAAATTTGAATTTGTGACCAAAAAGATTAATTTGCTGTGCAAAAAATGAGAATTTTGAATCAAATTTTCAACCAAAAAGTTGAATTTTTAAGAAAGAAATTTCTTTTTAATTTTTCAGATAAGTTGTCAAGTTTTTAACCAAAAAGACGAGTTTTTAAACATAAATATTAATTTACTACAAAAAAATATGAATTTTCAATAAAATTCCAAAATTCTCTACCAAAAAGTTGAATTTATAAGTAAGAAGTTTCTTTTTAATTTTTAAGAATAGTTGTTAAATTTTGAACTAAATAGATGAATTTTTAAACAAAAAGATGTAATTTTCTACCGAAAAAAAGAATTATTAACCAAATTCAAGAATTCTCACCAACAAAGTTAAAGTTTCAACTAAAAACATTAAATTTTAAACAAGAATATGAATTTTTTGCCAAAAGCATTCCCCCCTTCCCGTTACTAACAGTAGGTTTTGTGAGAATCCCCCCCCCCCTACCCCTATAGTGTTAACGTAGTTTATGGACAATCCCCTAGAAATAATATTAATTATCTCCCAAATTCTCCCTTTTCAGGAAGGTCAAGAGTTAATCGCCGATTTTGCGCAAAAGTGTAAAAGTTTGGACAAGTCACTCTCCTTTGACGAGTTAAAATCTAAAATCACTGTTTTTAAGGAAGAGATTCTCGCCCACAATAATCCCTACGTTAACGTTCTAATGTCTGATTAAGATTTACGTAAGTTAAGATATCCGTATTTTGTATTTAAATTATGTAGAGAATACATTTTTTTTATTTTGGTAATAAATATTTCGTTCTGATCGAAATTCTCTTACTTATCATTCGCGAGAGTGAATTAAAAAAACGTTTTTAGGCTATTTTATTTTTTATAAGCGCTACAATGATCAAAGGTAATAAAGCTTTTATTCTCGCCTTTCTCTTTAGCGGGCTCACACCAAAAATTTTACCTTTAGAGGAGTATGTACATTGAAACAAACAAAAAAGTACATTTAATGTCTAATATATACAGAAAATACAGATCAAAATTATGTACCTTGGTTCTGACTTATTTACATAACAATAAAAGGTAAACGAGATCAGAAAATGATTTTAAAATTGGTAAGCTTTTATCAAATTACGAAGCCAAGAGGCCTATCGTTTGCAAACAAATTTGAGCCGCCTCTGCCTTTGCTTGTTTCTTATTTGGACTTGCAACGCTAGGCTTGTATTCAATGCCGTTTACTTTCACCTGAAAAAAAAAATAAATTTTATTCACAGCAAGGATCGATTTTATTATTATTGAGGAGAAGGGGGGGGGGGGTTAAATTACTCCTGCAATCTGGTGTACATTCTCTCTTAAATAGACGACTAATCCATATTTTGTTAATATCTTCGTGATGAATAATTTGTTCACTATTGGGAATGGTTAAACTGCGATACGCAACTTGGTGATAAAACCCAGAACTAGAAAGAATAGGTACGCTTTTAAAGATGCGTTTTAATTTGTGCATACAAATATTTTAACGATTTATTAAATTACAATATTTATTGGATACTAAAAATAAGGCTTTGTCGGAAATAAAGGATTTCAGATTAAATTTACATCTTATAAAGTGAAAAAACACAGTTTTTGATAAAAACTATTTGTCTAAAAGAACAACTATTTTACTATGCATTGTGATTTTTAACAAATTATAAACTTAAATGCACTTATTTTGAAGCAAAAATAAACTGAAAGTAAATTTTTAATAAATTATATATCATATATTTACTGTTTAAAAATCAGATCTAAAAGTCAGGTTAGAACTTGTATTACAATTCCAATCGTCTATTATTCGTATTCTTTGTATAATCTGAATAAAATCTGTCGCTACATACAATAATTAAAGTTTATTTAAGCTTACAATGCATTGAAACTTATATGCAATAGTGAAATAATTATTTATTTGTTTAAAAACATGTTTGACTAACATGTGTTTTTTCACTATATAAGGTGAAAAATCTATATAAAATGATGAAGATTGATGAAGATCTGTTTTTAGTATTTAATCATTGTTTTAAACTTCACCCGTTTTCGGCACTAGGTGGCGAAATGGTAGACGAGAAAGAATAGGTACGATTTTAAAGATGTATTTTAATTTGTACATAGAAGTGTTTTAACAATACTTTATGGAGTTTAAAGTATTTATAAGATAATAAAACTAATTCTCTATTTGAAACCAAAGGTTTTAGATGGAATTTACATTTTATACAGTGAAAAAAAAAACACATTTTTGAAAGAAATATTTTTCTAAACAAAACAATTATTGTACTACTGATTGTGATTTTCAAAAGATTTTGAAAAAACTTATTTTCAAGCAAAAATGAACTCGTAGCAAATTTTTATTATTTTATACCTGAAATATTTACTATTAAAAAATCCGATCTAAAAGCTAGGTTATAATTCGTATTTAAATTCCAATCGTCTAATGTTTGTATTCTTTGCATAATATGTATAAAATTGGTCGCTACATAGTTAATTAAAGTTTATTTATGCTTAAAATACATTTAAACTCACATGACATAATGAAATAATTTTTTTTTCCAATTTGAAAAACGTGTTTTTTCACTCTATAAGATGGAAATTATATCTTAAACTATTTGTTTTTATGAAGATTTGTTTTTAGTATTCAATCATTGTTTTATACTTTGCAAAACAATGGTAAAAACACTTTTATGCAAAAGTTAAAATACATCTTTCAAATTTTACCTACTCTTTTTAGCTCCAGTTTTCGGCACTAGGTGGCGAAATGGTAGATAACCATTCCCAGTAAGAGTGCTTGGAAATTAGTTTTCATTTTTCAAAAGTTATTTATTGACATAATGAAAAGGCAATTATTAATATTAATTACAAAGATATTAATGCCTAATAGGAAATTAAGTATAGGTTTATAATCATATTCTTATAATGAATTTCTTATAATTTTTTCACAATTCTAGAAAAATCATTATAAAAAAAAGAATGTTAAAATATTCAAGGAATGCATTTCAATTAAAATGTATGGAAATTCCAGAGAATTTTAAGCAATCCCGCGAGATTTCACAAAAGTTTCATGGAATTTTATAGATTTTCAAACATATCACGCGAATTTAGGGAATTTCAAAGGATTTCAGCTGATTTGGAGGAACTTTCACGGATTTTCAGATTTTTAAAATGATTTTATAGAATTTCCAAATATTTTGACTAATTTAAAAAGATTTCAAAGGGTTTTCAATATATTTAAAAAGATTTCCACGGATAATTACGTGTATTTAAGACTTTCTAACTCGTTTCAAAAGATTTCAAAATTTTAAGGAATTTTTAGATATTGCAGAGAATTTCAAAAAGTTTAAGACACTTTAATAAATCTCCAAAGACTTCCAGTGATTTCACAGATTCCTAGAGTTTTTCGAACATTTTTTTTTATAACTTTGATAAATAAATTTAAGTTAACTTATGTTCAGGGGATATTAAGCAATTTTAGCGGATTTAAATCTACTTTTTAAAATGGATTTTTACCTTTTTTTTAACGATTTCAAGCGACTTAAAAGAATTCCGAAATATTTCATGGGATTTTAAAAAATTGTAAAGGTTTCTAAATATTTCCAGGTATTTTAAGGCATTCAAAGGATTTCAAGAGATTTCAGAATTTCGAAGGATTTCAAATTATTTCTACTTACTTTTTGAAATGGATTTTTACGTTTTCTAAAGTTTTCTAGGCATTTCAAAGCATTTCAACAGATGATAAAAAATTGAAAAGATTTAAAGAATTTTAATAAATCTCCAGTGATTTCAAATATTTCTAGAGTTTTAAACATTTTTTGTAACTTTAATGAATAAGTTGAAATTTAAGTTATATTAAAATTTTTTAAGGATTTCAACGGATTTTATCCTACTTTTTTAAATGGATTTTTATCTTTTTCAAAGATTTCCAGCGACTTCAAGGTATTCCGAAATATTTCAAAGAATTTTAGATGATTTCAAAATCTTCTAAACATTTGCAGGTATTTTAAGAAGTTCAAGAGATTTAAGAAGTTTAAGGTATTTCAAATTATTTACACATCCTTTTTTAAATGTATTTTACGTTTTACAATGATTTCTAGGTATTTCAAAGAATTTCAAAAGATATACAAAATGTCAAAACATTTTACGGGATTTTAGACGGGTTTAAAGGCTTCCAAGTATCTCCGGGAATTTAAAGAGATTTTAAAGGATTGCAAAAGATTTGAAATTTCATGGGATTTCTAATTTGATTTCAAGGGATTTTTAGGTATTTCAAAGAATTGCACAACATTTAAAGAATTTGTTTAAATCTCCAGTGATTTTAAAGATTTCTAGGGTTTTAAACAGATTCTTTAAAAACTTTAAGGAACAAATTACAATTAAAATTATATTAAAACGATTGTTAGGGATTTCAACGGATTTAGACCTACTTTTTAAAATGGATTTGTACCTTTTTCACAGATTTTAAGTGATTTCAAGGAACTCCGAAATATTTCAAGGAATTTTAAAGAATTGCACAAGATTTAAGGAATTCTATTGAATCTCCTGTGATTTCAAAGATTTCTAGAGTTTTAAACAGTTTAAAAAAAATTTTAATGAATAAGTTAAAATTTAAACTATATTTAAAAGATTTTAAAAGGAATTTTAACGGATTTAAACCTATCTCTTTAAATGGATTTTTACATTCTTGAAAGATTTCAAGCTAATTCAAGGAATTCCGAAATATTTCAAGGAATTTTAGAGGATTTTAAAGATTTCTAAACATTTGCGGGTATTTGAAGAAATTCAAGAGATTTCAGAATTTCAAGGCATCTCCAATTATTTATACCTACTTTTTGAAATAGATTTTTACGTTTTTTAAAGATTTCTAGGCATTTCAAAGTGTTTCAAAAGATGTAAAAGTTAAAAATACATTTTAAGGAATTTCGAAACATTTTAAGGGATTTTAGACGATTTTAAAGGTTTCCAAATATCTCCGGGCATTTAAAGAAATTCTAAAGGATTTCAACAGATTTCAAAATTTCATGATATTTCTAATAATTTTGTAGGATTTCCAACGGTTTCAAACAATTTCTAATAAACTTTGGGAAATAAACGAAATTAAATAAAATTTCAAGGGATTTCTAACAATTCCAAACGGTTTTTTTTATAACTTTAATGAAAAGTTTAATTTAACTTATATTTAAGAGATTTTAAGGGATTTTCAAAAGATATACAACATTTCAAAGGCATTTTAAGGATTTTCTAATCTTTTAAGGAATTCTAGACGATTTTATAGATTTCCAAACATCGCCTGGCATTTAATGAAATTTTAAACAATTTTTTCAAGAGATTTCCAAATTTCATAGAATTTCCAAAGATTACCAGATATTTCTACTGAATTTTGGAAAAAAAAATAGATGAAGTAAAATTTCAAGAGATTTCTAGCGATTTTAAAAGATTTTGAGTTATTTCAAAGAATTTCATAAGATTTAAAGGATCAATTTCCAGGGATTGAAATATCTCTAGTGTTTTCAACCGTTATTTAGAGAACTTTATTGAATAAGTTTAATCTATATTCAAGGGATTTCAACAGATTTACACCCACTTTTTAAAAATAGATTTTTACCTTCTTCAAAGATTTCCGAGTATTTTTAGACATTCCAAGTCATTACAAGAGATTTCAAAATTTCAAGAGTATTAAAATCATTTAGTAGGATTTCCAAACATTACCAGATACTTTTACTGCATCTTGAAAAATAAATTAAATAAAAGAAAATTTCAAGGGATTTCTAGCAATTTAAAGGATTTTGAGTTTTTTCAAAGAATTTCAAAAAAATTAAAGGACTTTTATAAATCTCTATGGATTTTAGGATTTTAAATATTTCTAGCATTTTCTATGGGTTTTAGATAACTTTATTGAATAAGTTCAATTCATATTCAAGAGATGAATTTTTACCTCTTTCAAAGATTTCAAGCGAGTTAAGGGCATGTGACACAGCTAAATACCTATATTACCGACCACAGTTTTTCAGTTCACTGAATGTTTTTTTGAACCTAAGAACTTTTTTTGTAAGTAAA